>NW_027656069.1:0-184085 GCF_964235325.1 Thermobia domestica
ACGAAATTTAAACATGGATAACAGTCGATAGTTGTCAATAAGCTGTATAAGTTTCATTGTCTACTTCCGTCTACTGCAGGAAATATGACCTTGGAATTATGATATTGAAGGTGTCCGCTTGAGGTGGCGAGACGAGCAGAAGATAAGCACGTAAGTTATAGCGTTTGTTTGACAGTGCAAGCACGCGGAGTTAGTTGAAAACGACTGAGCCGTGTGTACGGTTGTTATCACTAAGCTATCGAGTGTTTGCAGTGTGTGTTTCAGCATTGTGTAGTGTGGGAAGTAAACAATGGATATACATATATCGCGTCTGGAGTTGCATGATAAAATACAAGAAAACAGAAGGAAGACCCGTGTGCAGCAAGAAGAAAGTGGTGTGCAATATGTGAAAAACAAGTGTGGATTAGATATAGAAAGCGAAGCCACAAAATCGCTGTATCATGTAATGAGGTTGCATTTCTTTATTCCGTATTATTGGCGCTGGAATAAGTGTCGAAGTAACGAAAGTTATTTTGTATGTAAATATTCGGGCTGGTTGAAGCAAGAAGTACATCTTACAATCACAGATGTTCCTTCCACACCGTCGTCGGCAACAACTGGACGTCCTTCCAAAGAATTTCACGAAGTGTGTGACAGAACTAAAAGACGAAAAACGCAATCGTTAAGAAGTAATACAAGTACGCCTGAACTTGCATATGCTACGGTGATGAAGTTGCGATCTGACGGGGAGGAACAAGCCGCAAAATTATTGCAAGAAGTAACCACAACAACACCGACCAGGGGCAAAAGAATTCGTGACACTTGGATAAAGGAACGACAAGAATCAACGAAGCTATCAGACGAGGAAGCGTTATCGATGATTGTCTCTACGAACTTAAGTAAACACCAATATCAGGCAATTAGAACCACGGCAATTAAACATGGTCACACGCTATATCCGAGCTACTACGCTATTCTGCAAGCAAAAGAAGCAACATATCCGAAAAATATAAGTGTAAGTGAAAGTGAATGTGAGGTGAAAGTTCAAGAGTTACTAGACCATACTGCAAACCGAATTTTGAAACTTTTGTCGGACAATGGGCCATCATTAAGAGACAAAACGTATATATTGCATTGCAAGTGGGGTTTTGACGGGAGTTCTGGTCACTCACAATATAAACAGACATGGACTGAAAGTGGTATGAGTGACGCAAGTTTATTTATGACAGCGATCGTTCCCTTGCGATTGGTTGATAATGAAAGAGGAGAGTGTGTGTGGAGAAATGAAAGACCATCATCAAGACGTTTCTGCAGACCTATTCATCTCCGTTGGATTCACGAAACCACTACTGTTGCCCAGGAAGAAAGAGACTATATAAACAAACAGATAGAAAGCTTACAGCCGTTAAGAAACAATACCCTGACTGTACACTACTCCCTTATACTATCAAGGGTTGATGGCAAAATATGCAATGCCATCACCAACACATCAAGCCTGAAATGTTACATCTGTGGCGCGAAAATTTCACAAATGAATGATCTTAAGAGAATGACAAATGTGCCACAAGATCTATCCCATTTGGAGTTCAGACTTTCCATCCTCCATGCACATATTAGATTTTTTGAGTGTATCCTTCATATCTCGTATAGATTAGATTTTCAAAAGTGGAAAGCGAGTACGAAAGATGGAACTCGTGAAATGTTCGAAAGCAGAAAACAAATTATCCAAGATAGGTTCAGATGCATACTAGGCCTCAGTGTGGATATTCCCAAACCTGGCTATGGAACTACCAATGACGGTAATACCGCCCGCAGGTTCTTTGCAGCTCCTCAAATAGCTTCGAGATAACAGGAGTGGATCAGCAGTTAATCACGCGTTTTGGAAATATCTTGACAACAATTTCCTGTGGACATGACATAGATGTTGCAAAATTCGACACGTACTGCATCGAAACTGCTCAGTTATTTGTGCGATTATATCCCTGGTACTACATGCCACCCACCGTGCACAAAGTTCTCATTCACGGGTCAGTAATTGTGCAGGCAGCTCTTTTACTGATTGGGGAGCTTTCAGAGGAGGCCCTTGAATCTAGACACAAGGATGTGCGGAAATACAGAGAACACAACACTCGAAAAACATCAAGAGTAGCCAGTAATTTGGATCTCTTTCAAAGGCTGTTGTTGAGTTCGGATCCAGTAATTTCCACCTTGGTAGGACTCCCAATGAAGAAAAGCCATAAACTGCCTCAGGATGTGATTGCGCTACTGAAAATAACCACACAAGATGACGAGTCTGCAAATACTTCATCTGAAGACGAGTTAGGCTTGTAACCAGGTGAGTGCTCATTAGCATAATCAACTACTTCTCCTTTTGCTCCGCTATATTAGAAACTCTATATTTAATTTTACTAATATGAGATTCGTACTTGCCTCATACCAATTTCAGCTCCGTAACATGCATTTTCTTACATTTTCCGCCATATTGGATTCGCCATTTTGAAGTTTACAATTTTATTATCAAACTTCGTAATCTGTGACAGTGTAAAACCCTCTGTGCCCAATTTGAGATCCATACTATGAATCTGTAACCTTTTGGTCCACCATATTGGATCCGCCATTTTGAATTTTTCATTTTTGATATCAAATTCGTAATCGTCAACCTTACAAACCATTATATACACAATTTCAAAATATTTCAAGAACTCCTTCCATTTTTGTCCACCTTTTTCGCTATTCGGACCACTGTGCGCCGCCAGAACGAAAACAAAGTGGGGTTTGTCTAAATGGAAGCCCTCCACTATGTCCAATTCAACCGCAAATTGTCGCAATCGTTTCTACATCGCTTGAACAGAAATGTGCAGGCTAAATTTTCGTTTGTATACAATTAGGGGCGCCGCCAGAACGAAAACAAGTGGGGACCGTCTAAGTGGTAGTCCCCCACTATGTACAATTGAATCGGAAATTGTCGCAATCGTTTGTACATCGTTTGTACAGAAATGTGCAGGTGAGATTCTCGTTTGTACACAATTAATGGCGCCGCCAGAACGAAAACAAAGTGGGGGGCTGTCTTAACGGTAGCCCGTCCACCATGTCGAATTTAATCACAAATTGTCGCAATCGTTTCTACATCGTTTGTACAGAAATGTGCTGGCGAGATTTTTGTTTATACACAATTAGGGGCGCCGCCAGAACGAAATCAAAGTGAGGTCTGTATAAATGGTATCCCCTCCACCATGTCGAATTTAATCACAAATTGTCGCAATCGTTTCTACATCGTTTGTACAGAAATGTGCAGACGATATTTTCGTTTGTACACATTTAATGGCACCGCTGGAACGAAAACAAAGTGGGGGCCTGTCTAAATGTTTGCCCCTCCACCATGTCCAATTCAATCACAAATTGTCACAATCGTTTCTATATCGTTTGTACAGAAATGTGCATGCTAAATTTTTGTTTGTACATAATTAAGGGCGCCGCCAGGAAGTAAAACAAAGTGTGGGCTGTTTAAGTGATAGCCCCCCACCATGTCCAATTCAAGCAAACATTGTCGCAATCGTTTCAACATCGTTTGTACAGAAATTGCGCAGGCGAAATTTTTGTTTGTACATAATTAGGGGAGCCGCTAGAACGAAAACAATGTGGGGGCTGTCTAAGTGATACCCCCCACCCTGCCCAATTCAAGCACAAATCGTAGCAATCGTTTGTACATCATTTGTACAGAAATGTGTAGGCGAAATTTTCGTTTGTGCACAATTAGGGTCGCCGCCAGAATGAACACAAAGTGGGGTCTGTCTAAATGGTAGCCCCCCATTTCCGATTTAATCACAAATTGTCGCAATTGTTTCTACATCGTTTGTACAAAAATGTGCATGCGAAATTTTTGTTTGTACATAATTAGGAGCGCCGTAAAAACTGAAACAAATTGGGGCCTGTCTAAGTGATAGCCCCCCCCCAAATGTCCAATTAAATCACAAATTGTCCCGATCGTTTCCACATTGTATCTACAGAAATGTGAAGGCTAAATTTTCGTTTGTACATAATTAAAGGCTCCGCCAGAACGAAAACAAAGTGGGGGATGTCTAAATGGTAGCCCCCCACCATGTCCAATTCAATCCTAAATTGTCGCAATCGTTCCTACATTGTTTGTACAGAAATGTGCGTGCGAGATTTTCGTTTGTACACAATTAATGGCGCCCCCAGAACGAAAACAAAGTGGGGCTGTCTAAATGGTAGCCCCTCTCCATGTCCAATTCAACTACAAATTGTCGCAATCGTTCCTACATCGTTTTACAGATATATGCAGGCGAAATTTTTGTTCGTACACAATTAGGGGCGACGCCAGAACGAAATCAAAGTGGGGTCTGTCTAAATGGTATCCCCTCCACCATGTCTAATTTATTCACAAATTGTCGCAATCGTTTCTACATCGTTTGTACAGAAATGTGAATTCGAAATTTTCCTTTGTACACAATTAATGGCGCCGTCAGAACGAAAACAAAGTGGGAGCTGTCTAAGAGATAGCCCCCCACCATGTCCGATTCAAGCACAAATCGTCGCAATCGTTTGTACATCATTTGTACAGAAATGTGCATGTGAGAGTTTCGTTTGTACACAATTAGGGGCGCCCCCAGAACGAAATCAAAGTGGGGTCTGTCTAAATGGTATCCCCTCCACCATGTCCAATTTAATCACAAATTGTCGCAATCCTTTCTACATCGTTTGTACAGAAATGTGCAGGTGAGATTCTCGTTTGTACACAATTAATGGCGCCGCCAGAACGAAAACAAAGTGGGGGGCTGTCTTAACGGTAGCCTCCCCACCATGTCCTATTCAATCACAAATTGTCCCAATCGTTTCCACATCATTTAAACAGAAATGTGAATTCGAAATTTTCCTTTGTACATAATTACGGGCGCCGCCAGAACGAAAATTAAGTGGGGGCTGTCTAAATGGAAGCCCCCCACCAACATGTTCTATTCAAGCACAAATTGTCGCAATCATTCGTACATCGTTTATACAGAAACGTGCTGGCGAAATTTTCGATTGTACACAATTAGGGGCGCCACCAGGACGAAAATAGAGAGGGGGCTCTCTAAATGATAGCAACCCATCAACATGTCCAATTCAATCACAAATTGTCCCAATCGTTTCTACACCGTTTGTACGGAAATGTGAAGGCGAAATTATCGTTTGTACACAATTAGGGGCTCCAGCAGAACGAAAACAACGTGGGGGCTGTCAAAATGGTAGCCCCCACCATGTCCAACTCAATCACAAATTGTCGCAATCGTTTCTACATCGCTTGAACAGAAATGTGCAGGCTAAATTTTCGTTTGTACACAATTAGGGGCGCCGCCAGAACGAAAACAAGTGGGGGCCGTCTAAGTGGTAGTCCCCCACTATGAACAATTGAATCAGAAATTGTAGCAATCGTTTGTACATCGTTTGTACAGAAATCTACAAGCAAAATTTTCGATTTTAGACAATTAGAGGCGTCGCCAGAACAAAAAAAGTGGGGGACTGTCTAAATGTTAGCTCCCACTCCATGTCCAATTCAATCATAAATTATCGCAATCGTTTCTACACTTTTTGTACAGAAATGTGCATGCGAGATTTTCGTCTGCACACAATTAATGGCGCCGCCAGAACAAAAACAAAGTGGGGGCTGTGTAAACGGTAGCTCCTCCACCATGTCCAATTCAACCACAAATTGTCGCAATCGTTCCTACATCGTTTTACAGAAATATGCAGGCGAAATTTTTGTTTGTACACAATTAGCGGCGTCGCCAGAACGAAAAAAACTGGGGGGCTGTCTAAATGGTAGCCTCCCCACCATGTCCTATTCAATCACAAATTGTCCCGATCGTTTCCACATCATTTGTACAGAAATGTGAATTCGAAATTTTCCTTTGTACATAATTACGGGCGCCGCACAGTGGTCCGAATAGCGAAAAAGGTGGACAAAATTCATTTTATGAAGTTGAAGTTACAGACACAAAAGAGGTGTAACAGTCATCATCGAGAGTCAGTTCATGAGAATAACATGATATTGACTGAATTATCTCTTAGTACCGGTAATCATAGACGTCCCAAAATGGCAGAAGCTTCGTTGCAGGAAATTAGCAAATTTGTGACTTGAGTTTGGAAAATTGTTTTCCGAGCAGCCATGAGAATGAGGGGGCATATTGTAATTGTTATGCACTTGGTATAGTATTATGTACGTGACACAGTTAGAATGAGCAATGTGTATTGCATCGTAGTAGTTATAATAAATACATATATTAGTACTCGTATGTATTGGAGTACTACAGACTTTTCGTAGAGTTTTAAAAAATGGATACACATGTATACCACGAAATTTAAACATGGATAACAGTCGATAGTTGTCAATAAGCTGTATAAGTTTCATTGTCTACTTCCGTCTACTGCAGGAAATATGACCTTGGAATTATGATATTGAAGGTGTCCGCTTGAGGTGGCGAGACGAGCAGAAGATAAGCACGTAAGTTATAGCGTTTGTTTGACAGTGCAAGCACGCGGAGTTAGTTGAAAACGACTGAGCCGTGTGTACGGTTGTTATCACTAAGCTATCGAGTGTTTGCAGTGTGTGTTTCAGCATTGTGTAGTGTGGGGAAGTAAACAATGGATATACATATATCGCGTCTGGAGTTGCATGATAAAATACAAGAAAACAGAAGGAAGACCCGTGTGCAGCAAGAAGAAAGTGGTGTGCAATATGTGAAAAACAAGTGTGGATTAGATATAGAAAGCGAAGCCACAAAATCGCTGTATCATGTAATGAGGTTGCATTTCTTTATTCCGTATTATTGGCGCTGGAATAAGTGTCGAAGTAACGAAAGTTATTTTGTATGTAAATATTCGGGCTGGTTGAAGCAAGAAGTACATCTTACAATCACAGATGTTCCTTCCACACCGTCGTCGGCAACAACTGGACGTCCTTCCAAAGAATTTCACGAAGTGTGTGACAGAACTAAAAGACGAAAAACGCAATCGTTAAGAAGTAATACAAGTACGCCTGAACTTGCATATGCTACGGTGATGAAGTTGCGATCTGACGGGGAGGAACAAGCCGCAAAATTATTGCAAGAAGTAACCACAACAACACCGACCAGGGGCAAAAGAATTCGTGACACTTGGATAAAGGAACGACAAGAATCAACGAAGCTATCAGACGAGGAAGCGTTATCGATGATTGTCTCTACGAACTTAAGTAAACACCAATATCAGGCAATTAGAACCACGGCAATTAAACATGGTCACACGCTATATCCGAGCTACTACGCTATTCTGCAAGCAAAAGAAGCAACATATCCGAAAAATATAAGTGTAAGTGAAAGTGAATGTGAGGTGAAAGTTCAAGAGTTACTAGACCATACTGCAAACCGAATTTTGAAACTTTTGTCGGACAATGGGCCATCATTAAGAGACAAAACGTATATATTGCATTGCAAGTGGGGTTTTGACGGGAGTTCTGGTCACTCACAATATAAACAGACATGGACTGAAAGTGGTATGAGTGACGCAAGTTTATTTATGACAGCGATCGTTCCCTTGCGATTGGTTGATAATGAAAGAGGAGAGTGTGTGTGGAGAAATGAAAGACCATCATCAAGACGTTTCTGCAGACCTATTCATCTCCGTTGGATTCACGAAACCACTACTGTTGCCCAGGAAGAAAGAGACTATATAAACAAACAGATAGAAAGCTTACAGCCGTTAAGAAACAATACCCTGACTGTACACTACTCCCTTATACTATCAAGGGTTGATGGCAAAATATGCAATGCCATCAACACATCAAGCCTGAAATGTTACATCTGTGGCGCGAAAATTTCACAAATGAATGATCTTAAGAGAATGACAAATGTGCCACAAGATCTATCCCATTTGGAGTTCAGACTTTCCATCCTCCATGCACATATTAGATTTTTTGAGTGTATCCTTCATATCTCGTATAGATTAGATTTTCAAAAGTGGAAAGCGAGTACGAAAGATGGAACTCGTGAAATGTTCGAAAGCAGAAAACAAATTATCCAAGATAGGTTCAGATGCATACTAGGCCTCAGTGTGGATATTCCCAAACCTGGCTATGGAACTACCAATGACGGTAATACCGCCCGCAGGTTCTTTGCAGCTCCTCAAATAGCTTCGGAGATAACAGGAGTGGATCAGCAGTTAATCACGCGTTTTGGAAATATCTTGACAACAATTTCCTGTGGACATGACATAGATGTTGCAAAATTCGACACGTACTGCATCGAAACTGCTCAGTTATTTGTGCGATTATATCCCTGGTACTACATGCCACCCACCGTGCACAAAGTTCTCATTCACGGGTCAGTAATTGTGCAGGCAGCTCTTTTACCGATTGGGGAGCTTTCAGAGGAGGCCCTTGAATCTAGACACAAGGATGTGCGGAAATACAGAGAACACAACACTCGAAAAACATCAAGAGTAGCCAGTAATTTGGATCTCTTTCAAAGGCTGTTGTTGAGTTCGGATCCAGTAATTTCCACCTTGGTAGGACTCCCAATGAAGAAAAGCCATAAACTGCCTCAGGATGTGATTGCGCTACTGAAAATAACCACACAAGATGACGAGTCTGCAAATACTTCATCTGAAGACGAGTTAGGCTTGTAACCAGGTGAGTGCTCATTAGCATAATCAACTACTTCTCCTTTTGCTCCGCTATATTAGAAACTCTATATTTAATTTTACTCCTAATATGAGATTCGTACTTGCCTCATACCAATTTCAGCTCCGTAACATGCATTTTCTTACATTTTCCGCCATATTGGATTCGCCATTTTGAAGTTTACAATTTTATTATCAAACTTCGTAATCTGTGACAGTGTAAAACCCTCTGTGCCCAATTTGAGATCCATACTATGAATCTGTAACCTTTTGGTCCACCATATTGGATCCGCCATTTTGAATTTTTCATTTTTGATATCAAATTCGTAATCGTCAACCTTACAAACCATTATATACACAATTTCAAAACATTTCAAGAACTCCTTCCATTTTTGTCCACCTTTTTCGCTATTCGGACCACTGTGCGCCGCCAGAACGAAAACAAAGTGGGGTTTGTCTAAATGGAAGCCCTCCACTATGTCCAATTCAACCGCAAATTGTCGCAATCGTTTCTACATCGCTTGAACAGAAATGTGCAGGCTAAATTTTCGTTTGTACACAATTAGGGGTGCCGCCAGAACGAAAACAAGTGGGGACCGTCTAAGTGGTAGTCCCCCACTATGTACAATTGAATCGGAAATTGTCGCAATCGTTTGTACATCGTTTGTACAGAAATGTGCAGGTGAGATTCTCGTTTGTACACAATTAATGGCGCCGCCAGAACGAAAACAAAGTGGGGGGCTGTCTTAACGGTAGCCCGTCCACCATGTCGAATTTAATCACAAATTGTCGCAATCGTTTCTACATCGTTTGTACAGAAATGTGCTGGCGAGATTTTTGTTTATACACAATTAGGGGCGCCGCCAGAACGAAATCAAAGTGAGGTCTGTATAAATGGTATCCCCTCCACCATGTCGAATTTAATCACAAATTGTCGCAATCGTTTCTACATCGTTTGTACAGAAATGTGCAGACGATATTTTCGTTTGTACACATTTAATGGCACCGCTGGAACGAAAACAAAGTGGGGGCCTGTCTAAATGTTTGCCCCTCCACCATGTCCAATTCAATCACAAATTGTCACAATCGTTTCTATATCGTTTGTACAGAAATGTGCATGCTAAATTTTTGTTTGTACATAATTAAGGGCGCCGCCAGAAGTAAAACAAAGTGTGGGCTGTTTAAGTGATAGCCCCCCACCATGTCCAATTCAAGCAAACATTGTCGCAATCGTTTCAACATCGTTTGTACAGAAATTGCGCAGGCGAAATTTTTGTTTGTACATAATTAGGGGAGCCGCTAGAACGAAAACAATGTGGGGGCTGTCTAAGTGATACCCCCCACCCTGCCCAATTCAAGCACAAATCGTAGCAATCGTTTGTACATCATTTGTACAGAAATGTGCAGGCGAAATTTTCGTTTGTGCACAATTAGGGTCGCCGCCAGAATGAACACAAAGTGGGGTCTGTCTAAATGGTAGCCCCCCATTTCCGATTTAATCACAAATTGTCGCAATTGTTTCTACATCGTTTGTACAAAAATGTGCATGCGAAATTTTTGTTTGTACATAATTAGGAGCGCCGTAAAAACTGAAACAAATTGGGGCCTGTCTAAGTGATAGCCCCCCCCCCAAATGTCCAATTAAATCACAAATTGTCCCGATCGTTTCCACATTGTATCTACAGAAATGTGAAGGCTAAATTTTCGTTTGTACATAATTAAAGGCTCCGCCAGAACGAAAACAAAGTGGGGGATGTCTAAATGGTAGCTCCCCACCATGTCCAATTCAATCCTAAATTGTCGCAATCGTTCCTACATCGTTTGTACAGAAATGTGCGTGCGAGATTTTCGTTTGTACACAATTAATGGCGCCCCCAGAACGAAAACAAAGTGAAGGCTGTCTAAATGGTAGCCCCCATTTCCAATTCAATCACAAATTGTCACAATCGTTTCTGTATCGTTTGTACAGAAATGTGCAGGTTAAATTTTTGTTTGTACATAATTAGGGGCGCCGCCAGAACGAAAACAAGTGGTGCCTGTCTAAGTGGTAGTCCTCCAGTATAATTGAATCAGAAATTGTCGCAATCGTTTGTACATCGTTTGTACAGAAATCTACAAGCAAAATTTTCGTTTTTGGACCATTAGGGGCGTCGCCAGAACAAAAAGAGTGGGGGACTGTCTAAATGTTAGGCCCCCCCTCCATGTCCAATTGAATCACAAATTATCGCAATCGTTTCTACACTTTTTGTACAGAAATGTGCATGCGAGATTTTCGTTTGTACACAATTAATGGCTCCGCCAGAACAAAAACAAAGTGGGGGCTGTCTAAATGGTAGCCCTCCCACCATGTTCAATTCAACCAGAAACTGTCGCACTTCTTTGTACGTCTTTGTACATAAATGTGCAGCTGAAATTTTCGTTTGCACATAAATGTGGCTCCGCCAAAACGATAACAAACTATGGGCTCTCTAATTGATAGCCCTCCCACCATGTCGAATTCAACCACAAACTGTCGCACTTGTTTGTTACGGTTTTGTACAGAAATTTGCAGGCAAAATTTTCGTTTGTACACAATTGCGGGCGCGCCAAAACGATAACAAAATATAGGGTGGTTGTGCCAGTCTTCGACCACCCCCTAGTTGCCGACCACTTTTCACTTTAAAACCATATATTAGGCTTATTTTCCGATAAAAAAGCATGCTTTTCCGTTATAATTGAATTGCAGCTTATTCTGAACCAATCACAAAGATACTGTCAAAATATATTGCACATGCATTCGGTAATAGCCAATCAAATGTATGCCTACGGAAGACGCACTGAATTTTCGACAACTTTAATCTGTTGCAAATGGGAACGACAGCGCCCTATTTTTCGTGCTTTTCCATAGTTTTATCTCACCAGGTAAGAAATGCACATATTATTCTGTTACATGGAACTGTAGAGCACATTTTAGTAATTAAATTTTAATGATAACTGTGAAGTATGAAGAATAAATCAATAAAATGTAGTGGTCGGATAATGACTTATGAAATATTCTTTGTTAACTAGTGTTCGACCACAGGGTGGTCGAGCACTGAAAAACTGTAGAAATATCAATAACGACTAACTTTCGATTCATCTGCATGAAATGAGTACCTAGTTACCAATTCTGAAGTTATAATGGAATACGAAAACATTTACTAGTGTTCGACCACTACTTTTCGTAATACATTTGTACTGGTCGAAGATTAGCTGTTTCTTTCTCAGTGTCCGGCCATGCTTTGTGTATGTATTTTCTTGCAGAATTTCTTGATTCAAACACTAATTCAGTGATCAATTTACATTTGTATAATCATCTGCTGAGTCTTACCGTTAATACATGAATATTCACCGAATGGCCGTGGCTCAGTGGTAATGGTGAAGAGGCAGTCCACTGAGGGTTCGAATCCCTCTCATGAGCAAGGGTATTTTTAATTGTCCTCGGTACTTCTGTGTTCGTGTCCCTGTCAGGACTGAATTATCTCCAATTGGCTCGAGGAGCATTCAGGCTTAATGTCTCGGCTGAGACGAGCTTTGAAAAAAATAGTAAAGCGTTGGCTTAGCATTCGGAAGGTCCTCGGTTCGATCCCAGCGGTCGACCATCTTGACTAAGTTTTTTCGGGTTTTACCTCAGTCACACCAGGCAAATGCTGGGATAGTATCTTCAAAATAGGCCCTGGCCGTCTAACTTCCAACATCCTCTCCCCCACCTTATCCCTGTCGGAACCGTAGATGCCAAAAGGCCAAAAAATAAATTCAAATAACTGAATATTCATGTAGTTTCCCAACATTTTCATGGAAAATTAACGGCACTGTTAGGGTATGACACTTCATTTGAATAATAAATTTATTATATTTGGTCTAATTCGTTTAATACTGAACTACACTATTCTCGCTTCGTCGTGGAATGCATTCAAATATTGTTAGCGGAATAGCAACTATCAGCTTACGTCTGGAATACATGTTTTCCTTGCATGTCCTTAAGAATTTTTGTTTCTTCAGAGATAATGAGTGAGTAGGCTTAAGTTTAAACTGCCAGCTTATTCAAACGAGGATCTACAAAAAGCTCTGGAGGCTTGTTGCAAATAATAATAATAATAATAATAATAATAATAATAATAATAATAATAATAATAATAATAATAATAATAATAATAATAATAATAATAATAATAAAATAATAATAATAATAATAATAATAATAATAATAAAAATAAAAAATAAATAAAAAAAAGCGCTCCATACGAAAAGCATCGGGCATCGGGAATCTATGGAATTCCTCGGGTAACGCTGATGGGTAAATTTCATGGTCACAATCCCAAAAAGCGAAAAATAAATCCAGAACCATACCTAACACAGAGAGAAGAAGAGGGATTAGCAAACTGGCTCCTTAATATGAGCAAAAGGGCTTTGTACAGAAGAAATACGATCTTCTGAACAGTGTTAAAAAATTGTCGATTCAGAAAAACGTAAAACGCCGTTCAAAGACAATCGAGCCGGTGAAACCTGGTACTACACTTACTTGAGGAGACACCCACCGAGGGAAACATTCGCTTGTGGTTTTAGGACCTTGAGAAATACTTGAAAGAAACGGGACAATGTGTTATTCTAAATGAGTCTGAGCGAATATTTAATCCTGATGAATCCAGCTTTCAACTGTGTCACAAATCAGGAAAGGCGTTGAGGTCCAAAGCGTGGAAAAATATGTACGAGGTGAAGGGCAACGAGAAAGAAACATTAACACTGCTTTGCACTTTTTCCGCAGCAAGAGAAATTATATCCCCGATGGTCGTATATCTGTATGTAAGATATCTTCCAAAGGACGTCATCAGTGCAGTTCAGAGATTTTCATAGGCAGGTCAGGTCAGATAGCGGCTGGATGCGAAGTGAAACACTACGAATGGATAGCAAACGGTTTCCTAAAATTGGTGAATGATCCCTCTATTAAGAAACCAGTCCTTCTGCTAATCGACGGCCACAATACTCACTTGGCAATGGAAGTCAACGAATTTTGTCCCAGTCATGCTATAATACACTACTGCCTTCCACCAAACAGCACACATATTCTTCAACCCTGCGACGTATCAGTGTTCAAATCGTTTTCGAGAGTTCTACATGGAAACTGAGTAAAATGTTACACGTGTTATTTCTGCACCACTAATTAAAAGAGTAATATACAAGGTAGCAACACAATTAGTAATTAAAAACTAATTTAGAAGATGGGGTTTATACCCCTTCAACCCAGAGAACACGAAGCATGTTTGGTGCTGCATTGGACTGAACCTTAAATGAATTTGGTGGTCCCTTTCTTGACAAAACTATCACAAAATTACTTAATCTCAGCGACTATTGTGCGAAAATGCGAAGTGATACCTGAAAAACTAATGATGTAACATCTACAGATGCTATTAGTTTGGTAAAGTTATGCTTTAGCCTTCATACTGTAATTAAAAGCACATTAACCGAGTAGTGGTCGATGACTAAACAGTGGGCGGTCGAACATTAACGAAAAATGGTCGAACACTGAAAGAAATCAGTTATTGGTGTTTCTCTGACTAATATTACATAAATGGTATAAGTTATCTAAGTTTTGGATAAAGTTAGATAAAATATAGTTTTAGGAACACATGTAAGCTACTTGCATCCTCCTAAGTTGTTCCATTGAGTGAAAAACGATTAAGGACCATAAGAAAATGAGTTAGGTGGCCGAAGACTGGCACATTTACCCTAGGCTGCCTAATTTCTAGCACCTCCCTACGTCCGATTCAAAAGAAAATTATCTCAATTGTTTGTACATCGTTTGAGCAGTAATGCGCAGGCGAAGTTTTTTTCTACGGTACCAGGTGCGTGGACAGAACGAAAAAAAGGGGAGTTGTCTAAGTGCTAGCCCCACCATGTTCGATTGAACCACAAATTGTCGCGATCGTTTATATATCGTTTGTGCAGAAATGTGCAGGTAAAATTTTCGTTTGTATTAAATAATATACGGATGTGAATATTTTTAATATCTGCGATCAACGTTAACCGGTTTGAATAACGGTTGCTGAGTTTGGAAATTATACTATTCGCACTAGTCGAAAAAAAATTCTTTTTCTCTGGCACACGGAAGAAAATACCTGATTCTAATAGAACTTTTCACGTAGAATTCGAATCTCCAATCAGTTTTTCTCCATCACCCTCAGATTTCCCGTGACAGATGTGCTTTCGGAAAATTTCCCCTCAAATTTCCTTTCTTTTTCTTTTTCTTTTTTTAAAACCATTTTCATACTTGTAGCTTGGGTACCTTAGGTATATAAACGCACAAATTATATTGTATGTTAGCTTGATTTATACTTAGTAAGCCCTCTAAGTTTCATAAGAATAACATTATTCTATCTAGAGAAATAAACATATTTATATAAAAAATATGCCATGTATACTGTTCATTTTACAATATTCATTAGTGCAGATAAAATCACATATAACTTCCACAAAAATTACAATATAAGCACGGTTTATATCTTATTGGATTTGAAATAAAACATATTTTCAATGATGTATACACCGTGTCACCATTTTATATCTACTTAATAAATAATACAATAGAAGTGAGTGGTATCTTCTTAATAAATGGACACTTACTTACCTCATTTAATATGTTTTAGTTGTCGATTTCCTTGTGTGTTTGGTTTCTGGAACATTTCTTTTAAGTGTCCAACAGTAATCAGCTAGCATTTTTGAGCTTCACTGTCACTGGTATCTCTTCTCCATGGAGGAATTGTCCTGATGAAAATGTTCCCCATACTCATCACTAACAGCACCAAGGTTTTCAGGAAAGAAATGCAGGTGGGAGTCTAGAAAGTGAACTTTAAGGAACATGTTGCAACCCATTTCATTGAATGATTGCCGGAAATCACTTAGAATTTCACGGTAATTTGGGGCTTTCTTGTTTCCTAAAACAATTCTCTGTTAAACATTTAAATGGACACCAAGCTGCTTTCTCAACCAGAGTTAAGAGATCCTCAAATTTTTGGTCACGAATCAAACATCTTATTTGGGGGTCTACAAAAATGCCTAGCGTCACTAACCCGAGGAATTTTTTCCTTGACGTAACAAGATCCTGCATTACTTTTGTCCATTGCCCTAACAAAGTTTTTGAAGAGCCCCAACTTTATGTGAAGAGGAGGTAGAATTATCTAATCAGGGCTCACCAGTGAGGAATAAACAGCATTCTTCTGTCCAGGAGTTAATACATGCATTGGCCATTCCTTCTTGATATAATGTTCCGCTTTGTTCCTGCAGTCCCATTCGCAGAGGAAACGACAATATTTCGTATAACCAAGCTGCAAACCCATTAACAAAGAAATGACTTGTAAATCACAGCAAACGGTCCACTTGTATTTCTCATACTGAATTTTTTCTAACACTATTTCGATGTTTTCATAGGTTTCCTTCGTATTAGTTGCATAAGCCAAAGGCACTGAAGGAAATTTGTTGCCTTTGTGCAAAAGGACAGCCTTAAAACTAGTTTTCGAAGAGTCAATAAGCAATCTCCACTCTGTACTTATATGTGCATGTCCAAGTGTATCCCTCACAGCACAGACATTATTACAATACACTAAATCATTTTCTTGAGAATAATAGTTTTGAAACTCTGTATGAAGGTTTCGAAAAATACACACTTTAGTGTCACGATGGAGCAGATTCCAGCCTTAAGTTTAGAATCAAGAAGTACTGTCTGTGTCTTGGAGAGTTTTAAATCCCGTACGAGGTCATTTAATTCACCCGGAGTTAGGTGGGGATCCAATGAACATGTGCTTCCTACATAAGTAGGATCATCATCTTCATTTGGAACTTCAATAGTTGCCTCAAGTACGTAATCCTCATTTACCGTAAGATGAGAAGGAGGTACTGGTAAAGGTAATTCTTCACTGTGTTTAACTGGCCTAATTGCTGATGGCAAATTAGGGTACTGTACAATGTGGTTAGATTTACTGCTTATTTCTTTTATCTGTGTCATACAAAAGTAGCAGTCTGAAGAATGATCTTTTCGTTCCCTCCAGATCATCGGTACTGCGAAGTTCATGTTTCGTCCACCATTTGCCCACCCAGTCAGACTTTTCACGCAAGTACAACAAATGTAGTGAGGAACCCAGTTCTTATCCTGGTCTCCTACACAGCAACCAAAATATGACTGATAACACTTCCTCACAAGTGGAGTAAAACATTGACGTTGTGATTTAAATATCAGCTCCCCACATACATAACAGAAATTGTCCGGTTTATTTACACACTTCCTCGACATCTTGTATCCTGTAAGGTATCATACACACACATACATACACACACACACACACACACACACACACACACACACACACACACACACACACAGGAATCTACACTCCATCAAATTCCCACAAAATCCCTCTAGAAATTCCCTCATACAAAAATGGTGACATGGTGTTCACATCATTGAAAAAGTTTTATTGGAAGTCCAATGAGGTATAAACCGTGGTATATTGTAATTTTTGTGGAAATTATATGTGTTGAAGACCGACTCGACCCTACCCGTGACCCGAATACACTGACCCGACCAGAGCTGACCCGATTGGCCCAACCCAAAGTGACCCGAGTGAACCAACCCGAGGTGACCTAACCCGACAACCGACCCGAGTGACCTGACCTTACAATCTAACCAGTTTGAAAGAGCTAGAACCGTACAAAACTGCCACCAGGAAAAAAATGCTGACCAATTCTTATGCATAAACCATTGTTTCGGCTTTTTTTTATTTGTAGTATAATTATCCTCCTCCTCCTCCTCAGTGTTCTGCCATTAATGACACGCCAGTTTCCATGAACTAGGTAAGAAGCTTCCATTTTTGCGATTTCCCGCTAATATCTGCCTCGCAAAGCAACATAAAGTACCACCCTCTTTATTACAATCTATCAATTGCAACCTTCTTACACACTCTCTCTCTCCTGATATCACCCCCTGTACTACATCTCTCAGAATGCAATCCCTTAGCAAGATCGAAACTTGTGATCCGTCAATTTTTTCGCTTCCTTATATCGTCTAATATTACTCTCGTCTCTTGCATTTTTTAGCATTTCCTAATTGGTTTTCCTCTCTACCCTGCTAACCTTCTTTATTTTACTCCACATCCAAATTTCCAAGCTTAAAATTTAGGCAATCAACTTCGAAAGTCAAAATAAAATTTGACTGAGTTCTGAAGACAAGTTCTGAAGACTAAAAGAATAAAAGTTCTGAAGACAACATTATTCTCTAGAAAGGAATGTATATAGAACTTCTTTTAATATTTTTTGCTGTGTAACAAACAAAAATTTAATCACGTTAACATTCCGATTTTTCTATTTAAAAACAGCGTTGCTGTCTGATAGAATCATAAGGAACTAATTGCACTGAAATATCATTCTGTAGGGAATTACCTTTTATTTTTTCTTGATTAATTTATCTAGAAGATATTTGCAACGTTATATAAAATTAGCAAGTATTTTATTGCGGAGAACCGCAGCAATAATAATAATAATAATAATAATAATAATAATAATAATAATAATAATCTGAAGATGACCAAGAAAGTTCTGTCTCTTTGTGGAGGTCTGTGTTCAATTGGCCCTCACACCGTGAGTTGAATGCGAATGGATATAAGGTGAAGGTCAGTTGTTGGACGAGACGAGACGAGACAGAATTTTCATGAAGAGGTACGAGATGAGACAGAGCTCTTTCAATAGAAACATATGCACTTTTCGAGACGAGACTACCTTCACGACACATTTTCGAGACGAGAATGCCCCAAACCTGGTCTCGTGAGCAACACTAGTAAATATATCCAACATACTACTTGGTTGTTGCTGTTCAGATACACCGTGAACGTGCGTAAGGACTGAGTGAACATGGGGCCTTCACAGAGCGTCATAAGGGCTTGTTTGCTGTACGAGTTCAAATTGCTGCTCCGCGGGGCAGAAGATATGACCGGCCTTTGGTGAAGGTGTCGTGACTACGCGGAGAGTGCAGTGGTATGACGGTTTAAGGACGGTGATGAAACACTCGAAGACGCACCACGTGCCGGAAGACAAACAGATGTTCAAAATAAAGATCTTCAGGCAGCAATTGAGGCAAAGACAGACATGTGAGGAACTGATACTACATTTCAGTGTGAGTGGAGAAACCATTCGGCACCACCACCATCAACTTGGGAAGCACTGCAAGTTGGGTTGATGGGTCCTACATTATTTGACTTGGAGCCAGAAAGCAACGCGAGCAGACACCTGTGTTTATTTTGTGTCTCGTGTGAGGAAGGAGCAATTTCTGGACAGGGTGTTGACATGTGATGGGAAGTGGGTCCTGTACGAAGCTCCACGGCGCCGTCATTGTTGGTTAGCATCCCATGAACCGGTTCAAAAACAGCCCAAGCCAGCACTACACCAGAATAAGGTTCTCCTGTGCATTTTGTGGACTGCTCGAGGCATCGTCCATCGGGAACTGCTACCAGCTGGTCAAATCATCAATGCAACTGTGTACTGTCACTGTGTACTCTCTGGATCCAGCAGTTCTGAATCGCAAAGGGGTCCTCCTGTTACAAGGCAACGCTAAGCTCAACGTGGCTAAAATGGCCTAGTACATCATTCTACGCCTTCGATGGAAAACACTATTGGATCCGCCATACTCCACGGACATTGTACCGTCCGATTATCACCTGTTCCATTCCTTGAACAATCACCTTAGAGAACGCCAATTCAAATCGCTAGTAGAGGTTCAATATGCACTTGATGCCTTCTTCACTTCACGTCCCACCAAGTTCGACTGCGATGGAATCCATAGCCTTCCAGAACGTCGGCAGAAGGTCGTCGAGGCTGATGGAGACGATTTTTGATATTCCAGGTACGTCTTAGGTTACATACCAATGTTCGAAGGTGTTGGCGACAAAGCGGCGGAACTTTTTTGGGCACTCTTAAAATAATAATAATAATAATAATAATAATAATAATAATAATAATAATAATAATAATAATAATAATAATAATAATAATAATAATAATGTGTCCTGTCCAAAGGCAGATGTTTGACCCGAAGGTCCATGGGTATTGATTCCAGCTCGTACCAAGTAAGTTTTCTGGTGGACAAACACCATGTGCATGGGTTTTCTCGGTGTTCTCCCATTTCCTCCCTTTTTCTTCATTCAACCACTTCAATTATTTCTCATCATCACTGTCTCTCTTAGCGTTGGTGCATAACGTGGGACGTTAATTAGATATGTCCTTTCAATTTCACTTAATGTGACATTTAACTTGACATAGGAACGCAGAAAGGAAAAAAGTCAGTAGTAATATTACAATGATTACAATGCTAATTAGTTAATATAGGGTTAAATTAAAATTTTATTACTATTTCACCTTCAATTAGTCACAATTATCATTCATTCACCAACTTCGAATTGAATTCTACAACAAAGCTCCTTATAGTATTCCGTATAGAAAATAAGTGAAGAATGTGACGACCCGACCCGAGTGACCCGACACGAGCTAACCCGACTGACCCGACCCGACAACCCGATCCGACCCGACCCGACCCGTTTGAGAGCACTATCAGAGGGGTACAATTTACAGTACAATTTATTTTGTATGGTTTAGCATACTTTAAGGCTACCATACTTTTTGAAAACAGAAAAAACGGGACATCTTACAAATTAGTAGTAAATATTGCATTTTGTATTAATTTTATCTTTCGAATTTTACTACAGTATCGCACTAGTTATACAACTTAAAATAATGTATTAATATAGTCCATACTTAATCAACAGTGCTAAAAATTATTATAGAAGCTAGAAGCTGTTATACAATATAAACGCAATCAGTGAACATAAATATTTAGGCAAAAATTATATTTTCAATATTATTACACATACCACCTTTACATGTTCTACATGTCTATAAAGAAAAAAATCCAGATTTATGAAGTTGTTTCCAAATTTCAATAGACTGATTTATTTTTGTTAACCCAAAATGCGAACTAAAAGAAAGCAATTTGCATAATTGTTTTTCTGAAGCAGAAAAAAATGTGTTTTCGGGGCTGGTCTGCAACGTCACAAGAATTTGTTGCCACCTCCGGGTATACATTCTTACTTTTAGTGATAAGAGTACTACTTAGGAGGATTTAAACATTGCATATTATATCCGGGGAAGCAGCGATTGGAATAATAATAAAGATTGGAATGAAATTGTTCTTATAGTATTTTCGGAATTGAAAGCAAAAGGAATAAGTCGATTTTATTATCTTTTCAGAAATTTTGATATGTAATTAATAATAATAATAATAATAACAATAATAATAATAATAATAATAATAATAATAATAATAATAATAATAATAATAATAATAATAAAGAGAAAAACAGGACTAGAAGGAACATTTCTGCACACCGGAACAAATTTTAAGAAACCGGAACGTATGGTAGCCTTACACACTTATTTGCATGCGGAGTGTTAGTACGGAGCCACTACGTAGCAGAGTTGAAACAAAACCTCGTAAATAGGTTGCCAACTCAGGAAAACAAAATTACCGGCAAACCCTCAAAATTCTCTGTACAAATGAGAAACTGAAGACTGTATAGATCGTTATTGTATTTACCAGCAATTGCCACTTGTTCAAAATTATCAAAACAGATGAATAATACTGGATATTAATCTTTATGTAATAATAGTTGATTCATAAAATGAAATTTACTCTATAAACTTACACTTCAAACAAAGGAAATTGCTTTAAAAAGTCATTTTCTACTCTCAATAAATGTATAAAATTCTTTTACAATAAAATATGTGTTATCAAATTTGTTATGTTAAATAAATAAAAAAAACTACCATACATTAAAAAGAATATCGATAATGTATAATACAACGGAAATTTGTGTTTATAAAGGCACTGTAGAAAAATTTCGATGTTCAATGTTATATTCTGAATTGCAGATTCCAAAATACCGGTCAGAAGGGGGCTAATAAGAAGTTTGTAACGGTCACCGGCCTTAATCAAAATCACAGCAAATACCGGCCAGTTAGCAACTCTACTCGTAAATCAGAATGCTGAATGCACCAAAATACTTCAACATGCATTCTATAGTTTCTGCAAAATGAGTTTAATGAAGATGATCAAATAAAACAAAATACTGTGTTATAATTTTATCTTTCACAGTCTACTTAGTGAATTTGTTATATCTACCACTTATCAATTTCCTGTACGAAATGAGAATAACGGTTTCTGCGCAAGATAGAAAGAAAAAAATAAATTTTTCTCATAAGGATTCAGCTCACGTAAGAAATAATGAATAAGTTTAATAATAAGAGCCAAGGAGTGATAAACTAACTCAGCAATAGTGATTGTAAGTATAAATATATATATAAAAAACAAAAAAAGACATTTAATTCCATCATCGTTGGAATAAGATCAATATAGTGAATCACACGATAGTGTGAACATACCAAACCACACAACAGTGTGAACAAAGTCCTGTTAGAAAAATACTCCATAGTTTTGACACATTTTTTTTAAATGTTTCTACCATTTATACAGTCCCCCACATTGTTTTCGTTCTGGCGGCGCCCCTAATAGAGTACAAACGAAAATTTCGCCTGTACATTTCTGTGAAAATGATGTACAAGCGATTTATATAATTTCTGATTGAATTGGATATGGTGGGGGCTACCATTTAGACAGCCTCACTTTGTTTTCGTTCTGGCGGCGCCATTAATTGTGTACAAACGAAAATTACGCCTGCATATTTCTGTACAAACGATGTACAAACGATTACGAATATTTGTGATTGAATTGGACATGATGGACGGGGTACCATTTAGACAGACTCCATATTAATTTCTTTTTAGCGTCGCCTCTAATTGTGTACAAAAGAAAATTTCGCCTGCACATTTCTGTACAAACGACGTACAAACGATTGCGACAATTTGTGATTGAATTGGACATGGTCGGGGGCTACCACTTAGACAGCCCCCACTTTGTTTTCGTTCTGGCGGCGCCTTTAATTGTGTACAAACAAACATTTCTCCTGCAAATTTCTGTACAAACGAAGTACAAACGATTGCGACAATTTGTGATTCAATTGGACATGGTGGGGGAGTATTACTTAGAAAGC
This sequence comes from Thermobia domestica, assembly GCF_964235325.1. NCBI lineage: Eukaryota > Metazoa > Arthropoda > Insecta > Zygentoma > Lepismatidae > Thermobia > Thermobia domestica. The sequence continues at coordinate 22,797 of NW_027656069.1, forward strand.
ACCCTACTTGGATTTCGTTCTGGCGGCGTTCCTAACTGTCTACAAACAAAAATTTAGCCTGCACATTTCTGTACAAACGAAGTACAAACGATTGCGACAATTTGTGATTCAATTGGACATGGCGGGGGGATACCAATCAGATAGCCTCCACTTTGTTTTCGTTCTAGCGGCGCCCCTAATTTCGTTCAAACAAACATTTTGCCTGCACATTTCTGTACAAACGATGCACAAACAAATACGACAATTTGTGATTGAATTGGACATGGAGGGGGGCTACCACTTAGACAGACCCCCTTCTTTTCTGTTCTGGCGGCGCCCCTAATTGTGTACAAACAAAAATTTTGCCTGCACATTTTTGTACCAACGAAGTACAAATGATTGCGACAATTTGTGACTGAATAGGACATGTTGGTGGGGGGCTACCACTTAGACAGCCCAAATTTTTTCTGTTCTAGCGGCGCCCCTAATTGTGTACAAACGAAAATTTAGCCTGCACATTTCTGTACACACGAAGTACAAACGATTGCGATAATTTGTGATTGAATTAGGCATGGCAGGGGGCTTCAATGTAGACAGCCCTCCCAGTTTGTTTTCGTTCTGGCGGCGTCTTTAATTGTGTACTAATAAACATTTCGCCTGCACATTTCAGCACAAACAAAGTACAAACAATTGAGAAAATTTGTGCTTGAATTGGATATGGTTGGGGCTACCACTTAGACAGCCCCCATTTTTTCTTTTCTGGGGGCGTCCCTAATTGTGTACAAACGAAAATTTCGCCTGCACATTTCTGTACAAACGAAGTACAAACGATTGCGACAATTTGTGATTCAATTGGACATGATGGGGGGTAACACTTAGACAGCCCCCCACTTTGTTTTCGTTCAGGCGGCGCTCCTAGTTCGTTCAAACAAAGATTTCGCCTCCACATTTCTGTACAAACGATGCACAAACGAATGCGACAACTTGTGATTGAATTGGACATGGGGAGGGGCTACCACTTAGACAGACCCATTTTTTCTGTACTGGCGGCGCTCCTAATTGTGTACAAACGAAAATTTCGCCTGCACATTTCTGTACAAACGAAATACAAACAATTCCGACAATTTGTGACTCAATTGGACATGGTGGGGGGTTACCACTTAGACAGCCCTCATTTTTTTCTGTTCTGGCGGCGCCCCTAATTGTGTACAAACGAAAATTTCGCCTGCACATTTCTGTACAAACGACATACAAACGATTGCGATAATTTGTGATTGAATAGGACATGTTGGTGGGGGCTACCAGTTAGACAGCCCCAATTTGTTTTCGTTCTGGCGACGCCCCTGATAGTGTACAAACGAAATTTTGGCCTGCACGTTTCTGTACAAACAATGTACAAACGATTGCGATAATTTGTGCTTGAATTGGACATGGTGGGGGCTACCACTTAGACAGTCCCCAATTTGTTTTCGTTCTGGCGGCGCCCCTAATAGTGTACAAACGAAAATTTCGCCTGCACATTTCTATACAAACGATGCACAAACGAATGCGACAACTTGTGATTGAATTGGACATGGTGCGGGCTACCGCTTAGACAGTCCCCATTTTTTCTGTTCTTGCGGCGCCCCTAATTGTGTACAAAGGAAAATTTTGCCTGCACATTTCTGTACAAACGAAGTACAAACGATTGCGATAATTTGTGATTGAATAGGACATGTTGGTGGGGGCTACCACTTAGACAGCCCCCAATTTGTTTTCGTTCTGGCGGCGCCCCTATTTGCGTGCGAACATACATTTAGCCTGCATATTTCTGTACAAACAAAGTATAATCAATTGCGACAATTTGTGATTCAATTGGACATGGTGGGGGCTACCTCTTAGACAGCCCCCATTTTTTTCTGTTCTGGCGACGCCCCTAATTGTGTACAAACGAAAGTTTCGCCTGCACATTTCTGTACAAACGAAGTACAAACGATTGCGATAATTTCTGATTGAATAAGACATGTTGGTGGGGGGCTACAGTTAGACAGCCCCCAATTTGTTTTCGTTCTGGCGGCGCCCCTTATAATGTACAAACGAAAATTTGGCCTGCACATTTCTGTACAAACAATGAGCAAACGATTGCGGCAATTTGTGATTCAATTGGACATGGTAGGGGCTACCATTTAGGGGAACTCTCTCGAGAGGTATCACTGTTTATTTATTGCAAGAAGCAGAATTTAAAAATTCGCATTCGTGCAAAGTTATCGTAGGAAGTAACAGCCGTTTGTATGTACGTACTGATATCAATAAGTTCCACTACGCGATCCCAATTAATACTTCATATACCTGCGCCACACACACACACACGAGCATATGTACACACGAAAGTATACCTGGTAGTATCCACATGCTTACGCCGGAAACTAGAAACAAAGAAACACACACACACACAGAGAGAGAGAGAGAGAGAGAGAGAGAGGGAGAAAGAGAGAATATCTTGAATGTACCTTTATACTGAATGCACCATTACTCACAAAATCAGTTAAAAAAGAAAAAGGAAATAAGTTGTAAATGAAACTTTCAAAGATTGGTACCACTGCTGCGTGTCACACATGAGATTGTTCCATAATGATTGATTCGTAATATGATGTATATGGGTTTCTTAATGGTAGTATAACAAAATGCCTTCAAATTGACCACTAAATAAAAAGTGAAATTTATTTCTCAAATTTTGTAAAATCGAAGTCGATGGGCATTATGGGAACAGTCTACAATAACAATATATGCAAATAAATATTAATATACTTCACGTTTTCCAGTGGGTGCCAGAAAGCTTCGAATAGTGTTTGTTGTCATAAGCATTAGCTGATGTAAATATATATATATATATATATATATATATATATATATATATATATATATATTCATTGGCGTTAGGCTCCCTTTAGCCTAGAATATGATATATATCGTTCGAAGCTCTTCATTTTGAATCACTATAATGCTTTCAAGTGTTCAATGCTCTCTTTCTCTCTCTCTCTCTCTCTCTCTCTCTCTTTCTCTCTCTTTCATCGAGAATCGAATCCGGACCAAAATGGTATTAAAACGTAAATAACAAACATAAAAATAAATTTAAAAATACAGCATCACATTATTATTATTATTATTATTATTATTATTATTAGTAGTAGTAGTAGTAGTAGTAGTAGTAGTAGTAGTATTTTGGGGGAGTGAAATTACAAGGGAGACAACTAACCTTGATTGTAGCTTCGGCAACTTACGATATAAAGGTTCTGTACAAAAAAAATCCACTTTGGTAGGGAGCTGGAATCGAATTTGGAACTTCAAGATTTAGAGTTGAATTAATCCCTGCATGAAAAGAAAAAGAGTTTCACGTATATAGTACTTCGCATTGACTTTCGTTTTGACGACAGAAAGGACCGAATTAACTTAATGCCTTAAAATATTTAATGCTTTCTCACCGAGAATCGAACCCGAACCCTAAATATACTTTCATTTTGAAAGGTCTCTCATCGGAGTCGAACGCAAGACCTGTTCTTCACGATTTAGAGTTAAATTAATCCTTGTATGAAAAAAAGAATTTAACGTATATAGCACTTCGCATTGATTTTCGTTTTGACGACAGAAAGGATCGAATTAACTTAATGCCTTAAAATATTTAATGCTTTCTCACCGAGAATCGATCCCGGACCCCAAGGATCGTGGTTCTTCGTAAGTGTATGGTACATGTATAAACAAGATGAAACATGATTTCCTCTTCGTCATCCCCTTCCTCCATCGTGCATGCGTTCACAGATATCTGTATGCATAGTGTTATTAGTCTCTGTTGATCAGCTACTGAAATAACATAGCTATGTAAATCATAGGTTACTTTATAATATTGACAAAGTCTTATTAAGTAGAAATATTTGTTTTCATAGATTTCGAACATAATTGAACATAGAAGCGTAAGCAATATTTCATTTAAGCAGACGATTAGAAAAACACGAATTGTGGAAGATTTAGAATGGAACTGCGACCTAATTCTGTATCTGAAAGGATCCCGTTCCAACAAACGCACAATTACCATATATTAGTGCATATGAGTGTTTCGCTCCTAAATATAATCAGTATTGTACAAAGGAATTACGTTTAAGAACATTCGAAGATTTTCATGTTTCATCAAAACAACATCCGGATCATTAAGTAATGCTTGATTTTTTTTACACGAACAAAAGAGACCAAACTATATGCTTCTATTGTGCTGTGGGATTAAAAGATTGAACTGATAACGATGTTCCATTGATAGAACATGAGAAATGGATTCCTAATTGTCCATTTCTTCCCTTTAATAAGGGATATGCGTTTATTAAACGAATACAGGAAAAGTATTCTGATATGCAAGTATTTCGTACTGCTCCGAATGACGATATACATAAAAATGTTAGTAAGAGTTGCAATAAGGAACTTACCTTTGAATATAATACAATTTGAAGTGAAATTTCAATAAAGTTCCATTATATACTTTTTTCTTTGTATATAACTGTAAAAAAGTACATGTACATATTCTAAACTTATCAAAACAATATGTATTTATACAAATAATTTACGTATGTGCTATTATGTATATTCTTTTAGGGTTTTTATTGAAATATGATAGGATTTTTAAATTAGTATACTAATGTTGGTGTTATTCCGATACTTCTCTTTTAGGAATTAAGAAACTTCATTTAGAATTGTTGATCTGAAAAGAAACCGTACGGACGTTTTTTTTTACTAAGAAAACGCTGTACACTTATCTCTATTGCGGCAGTCTTTAGTTCGATCACAGTACAACGTACATTTACGGTGAACAACATTGTGTTTGTAGATTTTTTGAATTCATCAGAAAGTCCACACGATACGAACTGTAATCAAATCAGCGATGTAAATCATCTACCACTAAGGCACCACACTCCTCAAATCTAAAATGTAATAGGTTTGTACATTATGTAAAGACCGGAGGCAAAATAAAGATCGGATCGGATTAAATATATTCTTGTAGAACTGAATTCTTTTTATCTATTATCGATTTTACTTTTGGCGATTAACGTTAAAACCAAAAATGATTTCTATCATTAGCAATTTGAAAAGAGGTTTAAAAGAGGTGATACGACATAGGCTATTCTCGGAACGAAGAATTGTTTTTAAAGAAACCAGATCTCGATATTACCATTTTGCTCTATGATAATCAGTGTTAAAACCAGAAAAAAATTCTATCATTTGAATTTGAAAAGAATTAAAGAGATGATAGAATTTATTTTGGAACGGTGAATTGTTTTCAAAGGAACCAGATCTTGATCTTACTGTTTTGAGTGTTGATTCTCGAAGTATTCTCAAAAATCTTTTGTCGTCTTGCCTCGTTTTGAAAATGTAAGTACAAAATGTATGCCCTGATTTTTTCTAGAAGTTATCAGCATCCTTTCGCTTTATTAGTATGACACCCGCACTAATCACTAAAGCGTCAAAATTACAGTCAGTCAGTTACACGGATAGACATAGCTCTTTCATGTGGCTTCCCGTTGCATTACATAAAATGGAAGTCAATCTTCACATTGCCTTGTAGTGTGAAAAAAAGACAAGCATAATGTTAGAATGCAAGATTGCGAAGAGGTTTGTATATTAATTTCTTGTTTTATCACATTGTATGAAGAAAGAGAGAGAGAAAGTGTGTGTGTGTGTATGTGTGTATATGTGTGAAAGAAGAAGAATGCAATGTCATAACATTTGCGGCTGCGATATCTCGTTTCTGAGAAGTTTGGTTGTAATAATCTGTATTCGTTCACAGAGGACGACGATGTTACGCAGACCAGTGGGAAAGACTAAAATATTTTTTTATTACTAGTTGTCGTGCACTGTGGCAGAGTGCATGCAGTCCCTAGTTCGACCTCCGAACAAGTAAACTTATAATGAACAACATCGTGTCCGTGAGTTTTCATGGTCTACTCACATATTCTCATTCTACTAATTATTCAATCATCCATTTGTCTTAATCTCCCGTCTCCCTTAGCATAATGGGCATAATCGTGGTACGTTAAACTGAAATATTTTCTTACGCTTCGAACGTAAGAAACATGTGAACGTGTGTGTGTGTGGGGGGGTCATTGGTAAAACAACGACTTATTCTTTCAGATGGCTACTTAGTGTAGTACATCAATGTTCCGCATCCCAGTGCATGCGGTCCCTAGTTCGACCTCCGAACAAGTGAGGTTATAATGAACAACATCGTACACTACACGTAGTTCTCCAGACATAAGGCGTATAAGATCATTTTTGAATGAAATATAATTATTGAATCTTGAATCAGAGAACACAAATTTTTTCGAATGGCCCCCCTCCTAAATCGACTTTTCGTATTTTTTAAGGGAATAAGATCATCATAGTGAGTTAAGTAATAATCTGGATCTGACTACACTTTATGTAGTTGTCCAGATATAAGACGTACAAAAAATTATTGATTCAAAATATATTGGATCTTGGATGAAGGTATCACAAACTTTTTTGAACGTACCTCTAAATTGAGTTTTCGTATTTGCTACGGAATAAGAACATCATTGAGACATCATGTCCTTCTTAAGAGAGAGAGAGAAAGAGAGATGAAATATTTCAGTTTAACGTCCCACAAATATGCTCCTTACGCTAAAGGAACACATTTTTTAAAAAAGTGCTGGAATACAATGTGAAAAGAGGGAGCCCCGAAAAAGAGAGTGTGATATTGCCCACAATAAATTTACTTCCTCGGAGGTCGAACCAGGGACCCTAAGCACCAGAAATAAGTACACTTTATCATTCAGGCGGTCAAATCAATGTACAAATGTAGTGATTGTTTTGTGTCCTCACGTGCGAACTGTCATACCTTTACTTATTTAATATAAATAAAATAAAACTTTATCTGTCTGTTTGTCAGTCTAATGTATGTGCTCTGGGATCACCAAACATGATTATTTTAACATTGAACAATACTCCCATGGTAAAATGAAGAAGAAATTGGGAGGATACGGCAGAGCCCCGAGAAAACCCACGAGCACAGTGTTTTTCCAGTACAAAGTGCATACGGTTCGGAGTCGAATCAAGGACCTTTGAGTTTTCGTATTTGCCATGAAATAAGAACATCATACTGAGTTAAGTGATAGTGTTTACAGCTATTCAGACATCATATCCCATCGTAAAAGAGAGAAAGAGAGAGAGAGAGAGAGAGATGAAATCATTCAGTTTAACGTCCCACAAATAGGCTCCTTATGCTCTAAAACGGACGATATTAGTGTCAAATACATATTTTTTCTGGTCGCTGGTTTTTATTGATATTGATGCATTAGTATCGTATTTGCAAAGTGGAAATGTATGATAACATATAAAGGAATTTAGATTAATTTATCTGGACGTAACATGTACGATCTTGAATTTATTAAATTGATATCTTCATCGTAAGTGTGTAAGACATGTATAAATAAGATGAAACATGATTATTATTATTAACGAAATGAACATCAGTTTTCCAGGTATGTTTTTTTTGATAAGAACGGTTGTGTGAACATTGCTGATGAAAGATTAAAATTGGAAATGAACGTGTTTTGCAAAGAAAAACTGATATATTTATTTATGGTTGATTTATTTGATAGTGTACAAACACAATCAAGGTATCGATATGTAGTATGGCAACCCGATTCGGAAGCACGTGCTGCTAACTTAGTAGAACAAAAATGGTTGGCGTATCAAAAGTTGCATTCTTTACGGGACACCCTTTATTATCACTTTCTAACTTTCTCGAAAACTACGCATAAGATTTTATACTAACATATGTAATTTCGATCATCTCTACGATATTTACCTATATTAGAGAATGGGAAAGCATACCAGAAGAGACACGGCTTCCAAATGACAATGTCCTCCTTCAGACTCTTGTGCTTTATGATACAAACGTATGGCATTCACACGTCCTCCATAAAAAGCGTCACGAGGATTCAACGATTTCTTTGTGTACGGATGATTACTAACATACTTTGGAATGGCGAATGACTTCATTTGCACTCTTGTGAGAGAATATTTGGCTGTTGTTGATTGTAGAAGTTTGTTATGTGCTAGTTTTATTCTCGAAAATGTTTATACATGTCCCATTTTTTAGGTTTAGGTTTTGTTTATACATGTCCCACGATTATTCCGGTTAGGCTAAAGGAGACGGTAATGATGAGAAATGAATGAAATGATGAAATGAACGGGAAACGGAAGAACTCCGAGAAAACCCCACATGCACGGTGTTTGTCCATCAGAAAGTCCACACGACTCGAGCTGTGATCGAATCAGGGACCCCAAAGTACTGGTTGTAAAGCCTCTACCACTGAGCCACCACACTCCTCAAACCTAAGATGTAATAGGTTTGTACATCATGTAAAGACCCCCGGAGAAATAAAGATACATTCCACAAATATGCCCTTTGTCGGTAAAAGGACACATGATTAAGACAAGTGAATGACCAAAAAATATTAGGTGATAGAATAATAATGTGAATAAACGTTATATCAGTGAGTCATCATGCATCCTGAAATCCATTGAATTTGTGACTAGGAGAACAATACACGTAATATGAAAATAGATACATGTTCTTCTAACCTGACATAATTGTTTTAGAAAAATAACAAACATAAAAATAAAAAATACAGCATCACATTATTATTATTTGTGTGTGTGTGTGTGATTTTTTTCCATTTATCTTGAAAGCGGTCTCATATAAGTTATGCTATATCAAATAAATGTAAAATGATACACTGTATCTCTGTTCTCGAATTTAAAAATGTACGTGTCGATTCGAGACTTGTCTCTCTTTTCGTGCCGAGAAGTTTTTCGTTTCGTTGGCAACACTAGTTCATCCAAGTAATAGTATTTTGAGGTATCAACTTGAGTGAACTATTGTTGTCTACGAGTCTCGCATGTTTCTGTATCATCTCGAATTTGAAAATGTACTTATCGATTTGAGAATTGTCTCTCTTTTCGTACCGAGAGGTTTCTCGATTCATTGGCAAAACTTGTTTACCAGACTAGTAGTATTTTGAGGTTTCACCTCTAGATCTTCCTAGGAAGTCTTTCAACCAATATTCATTTGTACATTTAGTTTCTACTTTTATATCTCGGTAGTTATTAGATAAGACATAAAATGTCTTCCATAGAACGAGATATCTATGTATATTGACCTCTGTACACTTATTTTGCAACGGGTTCTTTCCTATGGAAGAATCTTGATGGGACAAAGGACAATTTTGTACAGTTATTTGGTTGAATTTTGGTAAATAATAATATTGACTTATTTGCAAATATTGACTATCATACTTTTTCATAAATAATAAAGAAGGCAAAACATTATGATAGGTAACGAGAATAGAAAAGAGGTTGGAGTCAATGTATCTTTCTTTCAGAAGTTTCTCGAATCATTGGCAATACTAGTTTACCCGAGTAATAGTATTTTGAGATTACAGCTTTAGATCTTCCTAGCAAGTTTTTTTTTTTAATTCTTGCATTTATGCATTTTGTTTCTACTTTTATATCTTGGAAGTTATTAGATAAGACATAAAATGTGAATGTGATTTTAAAACAACGAAAGAGTAGGAATGCCGAAAGAAACATTTAAATAAGAAATAACTTAAGTTAAAGAACATATTAATGTCGATACATGGTCGGAAACAAGAAATATTAAGTCAGAAATAATTATGTAATTATAACGTCAAAAGAAAATCTATTGTCCAGGAACTGTTATATATATAAACAATTCTTCTCAAAGTATAAACACCTCATCCAGTTCCTTGCCAGATGGTAAAGTGCCAAGGACCGACGGGACGTTACCACGTTGAATAGAACCGGATATGCGCTGTATTAGATAAGATGTGGAGCGAACTTCGCCGGAAAAACAAGAAATGCGTCTTCCTACCTCCCTAATGAATTCAAGAATTCTTGCACCCCAAGCACCACTGGTTTCAATAGCGATTGGAGTGAAAACAAACTTTTCGAGAAGGTAGTTGTATTTTCTTTGTTTTCAGCTTCTCTGCGATTAGCAACAGCTCCAGCGTTCATTACTGACAGAGGGAGACTTGAATGAGCGTATGTATCAGCGCATTTGAGGTCCCACAATAAACATTTACCTCTCATCCATGGAACCAGTGTCATCCCATCCGGTCGCTTTCCATCCGAGCGACAGCAATCAGAAGGTTCCCGTATTGAAGGAAATCCAGCTGTGTTGAGGGTTCGTAGTATTATATCATTTACAGAGGAATGCCGGGCGAATCTACCAGCGCTCTTCATGCATGAACAATAACAATATAAATAATGTTATTTAAGCCGTTGACGAGCTCTGAGGGTTTTACGGTGTGGAGCAATAGATAAACTTGTGATAGTTAAAGATATCTGTGTGCAATGTGAACGTGAAGCTTGGGAAAAGAAAGCGGTGAAATCCGTTTTCAAATCGGTTCGGAAATAGTGCTAAAATTACCAAAAACTGATTTGGTTTTAAGAACAGAAGCAAACATATGCATCGTTCAACAATGAATACTAAATTAATGGTTGATTTTTTGAAATATTGGCATCATAAGTTAATTAAAATGTATATAATTGAAACAAATTTATGTAATAAACTAAATTAATGGAATCATCAAGTGAAGGATGTGCTTTGCAAGCTGGAAAGATGCCAGCTTTTACAAACAGTGATTCAGTGTCAACTGCTAGCAATGGTAGTTGTTTCTTTGATGCTTCTAAAAGTGCTAATGTATTGCCTTGTCCTCATTGCGGAAAGCATGAAAAAGAAATAACTTATTTTGTTGATCTTTGAATAAGAAGTTAAGAGAAAACTATGAAATAGAAACATAAAGGTTACCCACGCACACACGATGTTTGTACATCGCAAAGTTCACTTGACGGGAGCTGGGATTGAACCCCGAGTCCTTGCAGAACAGTAGAGGTACAATTTATGTTCATCCCTGTTGTTCGTTTGCTGTGATGAAAAGACTTACTGCCTATTGTGAAATTCATGCCTTCATCTCACCGTGATCAAATAAGAATCTTTTAATTCTATACGCTGCTAATATTAGTATACATATTATTTGTAAATAATTAGACACTTGAACAAAATAACTTTCAGTACAGGAAACAAAACATCGGCAGGTGGAGACTCCTGTGAATGATGGTGATAACTTTATCGTATTTTCGAGAACAAAACTCTTGGATATTATTGTTTTGTACATAGGAAAGGTCAGTGTTTCTTTTTCTTATCGTTACGTGAGCTTGAGAATGACACGTTTCGCTCCCCCTTTCATTGTTTGTCTTCAACACAGTATAGCAATAAATTCGAAACTAGGCACTGCAGAGTAACGCTGTGAGAACATCCATAATAAATAACAATTTCCTGTAACTACTTTAAGCATGATGTGCCTTCAGTGCGAATGGTCCCGGGTTCGATTTCCCTGTGGTGGCACTCGGTCAAAAAATTTAACACTCTTTTTAGGCCAGTCACTTTGAATGAGGTTTTTCTGGGTCTTCCTCATACACACCATGCAAATGCCTGGGCTGGTACCTAACTTTCACAAAATTAAGATTTCCTGCTCGAAGTGACTCTACTTAAGGAACGTCTAAGACGATTTTTCGTTTCTTTTACTTTTATTAAAACGTAAAAATTCCAAACGAATGTACAAGATTAAATCCAAACCTAATAGCTTTGTCTTTCTCTTCAATTATATTTTTATTGGTGACATCATTTTTATTTGATATCATGACGTACCAAGAGAAGTGTACAAAGTGATTTACCACTGAGTTTCCTTATATAAAAGTTAAAGGAGATCTCCATCGTGAATAAGCGGTTAGCACAAGTTCCTTTAGCGTGAGAGATCCACGGTTCGATTTCGTCTGAGAACTCTTGTGATTTTAGTTCAACGTTAATTAGCAATAGAAGACCTACGTCTCATATAGCATGGCTGTTGTATAGGACGTTAAAACACAAATCAACACAATCGAATCATAAGTTATGGGATGTAGTTTTTCAATGATGAAAATGAATAGTAAAGTATGATGATGTAAACGTAATAACCATTTCATTAATTAATTAATTTAAATCTTTTACTCTTCAAATTCAAGAGAAGCGTGGTACTTAAATTAGATACTACTAATAATGAATTCAAATACGATTTTTCATACAACATAAAATAATACTGAGCTAATGAATGATACACATTCAGCAATGTATAACATATATCACTTTCACTAAAATCACTACACTGAAAAAAATATTTTTCTTTTCATAATAATGAATTCAAATATGATTTGTTTCGTACAACGTAAAATATTACTGAACTAATGAATGATACATATTCAGAAATGTATAAAATATATCACTTTTAGTAAAATCACTAGATTGAAAGATATGTTTTCTTTCTTAGCGTGTTCCATTTCACTAATGGTATAGTAAACTTGATAATGTATATTATTTTCAGTCAGCGAGACATCCTTTACATGCTCTTGTCACTCAATTTACGTCATAAAATATATCACTTTCGCTAAAATCACTACACTGAAAAATATTTTTCTTCTTTTTTTATCAATACATATCCATCTCATCGATATCCTCCAAATGTTGAGTATTAGTTTTCCCCCACCATGACTATGTTTGAATCCTGTCAAATAATTCATCCCTGATTGCTTCTATAATTTTTTGATTACATAATACTTTCATTTCCAATTTTAATCTTTCAACATCGATGCTAACATCACCGTCCTTCTTCAATGCAAGAGATACATTCGGAGAACTTATGTTCATTTCACTAATAATATTTTGTTCATCCACACATGTATGAATTCCCTCAAGTCCAGTACATGCAAGACATTGCGATTCTACATGATTGCGAATAGTCACTGCACACAAATGATTTTTTTTTTTCATGCAAGGATTAATTCAACTCTAAATCGTGAAGTACCGAATTCGATCCCAGCTCCCTACCAAAATGGATTTTTGTGTACAGAACCTTTATATCGTAAATTACCGAAGCTACAATCCAGGTTAGTTGTCTGCTTTACTTTCATTCCCAGAAAATAATAATAATAATAATAATAATAATAATAATAATAATAATAATAATAATAATAATAATAATAATAATAATAATAATAATAATAATAACAACAATGTGATGCTGTATTTTTAATTTGTTTTTATGTTTATTATTTACGTTTTACTACCACTTTAGTCCGGATTCGATTCTCGATGAAAGAGAGAGTGAGAGGGAGAGAGAGAAAGAGAGCATTGAATACTTGAAAGCATTATAGTGGTTCGAAATGAAGAGCTTCGAACGATATACAGATGGTGATCAGAAAAATGGAAACACCTGAACGAAATTGCAACTTACCAGATTAATATGGTGTCGGGCCACCTTTCGCCTTCAGAACAGCCTTGATGCGACGTGGGATGGAGGCATAGAGGTCGTGAATGGTAGCAAGTGGAATTTTACACCATTCCTCGTGCAGGGCATCGGCCAGTTCTGTGAGAGAGGATGGAGGTGGAAATCGTCGCCGGAGTCGTGTTTCCAAGATGGACAACAGATGTTCAATTATGTTGAGATCTGGGGATTGGGTGGGCCAGGGGAGGGTTGAACTTCATCCCGATGTTCCTCAAACCACGCTGAAACAACGCCAACTGTGTAAATGGGTGCATTATTATCCTGGAAGATGGCATCATTGTCCGGGAAGAACATCCGGACCATAGGATACAAGTGGTCTCCTAAAATTGCGACATAATCGTTGGCAGTGATTCGTCCGCTAAGTGTGACCACAGGACTCAATGAAAACCATGATATGGCGGCCCACAGCATCAACGAGCCGCCGCCACGTTTCACAGTTGGGCGGAGACACTGCAGATCATAAGCTTCTTTGGGCGTTCTCCACATATAAACACGGCCCGTGGTTGGGAATAGGGTGAAGGATGACTCATCCGACCATATCACACGTTTCCAGTCCTCAACGCTCCAAGTTGCATGCTCGCGGCACCATTTGAGGCGTGCGAAAGCGTTATGGTCCCTGACGAGCGGTTTGGCCCGTGCAACACGACCCCGTAAGTTCATGTCATGTAATTCGCGGCGGACTGTGATTGTCGAAACAGGATGGGGGAGGTGCTGATTGAGTTCCTCCGTCACTTGCTCCTCAGTGGCACAACGGTTCTGCGTGACAATGCGCTTTAATACCCAGGGTGACCTGTCACTCATGATTCTCTTCCGCCCACTGTTCTGCTTCCCCGATGTGGTTTTCTCGTGTGTTGTGTAGGTCGTCATCACCTTCGACACTGTCCCACACGACACACCTAACACAGTAGCCACTGCGGTCACACTCACTCCACATAACCGCGCACCAACAATTTGCGCTCTTTGAAACTCTGAGAGGTCTACCATTTTACACTACCTCCGTCTGCTGCAGCCGATGGACACTGCTGTTCCACTGCGCCTGACGTAGTGTGGAGACCGACCTAACACCACCACCGGCGGTCCGGCGCTGCGGGCGCCACGACACCACTGCCAACCCATACATCTGACGTGGTGCCAACTATAGGTGTTTCTATTTTTCTGATCACCATCTGTATATCATATGCTACGCCAGAGGGGGCCTAACGCCAGTCAATATATATATAAGTATCGTCTTTCCAAGTGGGCTAAGGGGGTCCAAAATAGCTATTCAATACAATACAAGACCATAAGACGAAGACCAATCAATTGGGATGCTTCAATCACTGAATATCAAAGGATTGGGGTGAAGGTCTAAAAGAACTACCCAATGCTATGCAAAATACGTAGCTATTCAATACAAAACGAAAAGACGAAGACCAATCAATTGGGAAGCGTCGATCACTGAATGTCAAAGGATTTAGGATGTGGGTCTAAAATAGCTACCCAATCATATGCTATACTACAGGGGGCCTAACGCCAATCAATATATATATATAAGTATAATCTTTGCCAGAGGTCCAGGGGGGTCCAAAGAGCTTTTCAATACAACACAAGACGAAAAGACGAAGACCAATCAATTGGGATGTTTCGATCACTGAATATCAAAGGATTTGGGATGGGGGTCTAAAATAGCTACCCAATCATATGCTAAACTACAGGGGGCCTAACGCCAATCAATCAATCAATCAATATATATATATATATATATATATATATATATATAAGTATCCTCTTTTCCAGAGGGCTGAGGGGATCCAAAATAGATATTCAATACAATACAAGACGAAAAGACGAAGACCAATCAATTGGGATGCTTCGATCACTGAATATCAAAGGATTGGGGTGAAGGTCTAAAATAGCTATCCAATGCTATGTAAAATACGCAGCTATTCAATACAAAACGAAAAGACGAAGACAAATCAATTGGGAAGCTTCGATCGTGATAACTGAAAGGACTGTGATGAAGATCCGGTAGTCGTCCAAGAGTATGAGCATAGCAACAACGGTTTCTCAGGACCAAAATTTTCCCACGTGCTCTTCGCAGGCCTGTTGAAACTTGCCTTCGAATTCTAGGAAGAAATATCAAATTGTAGAAAAACAAGATAATTTTTTGCTGACTCAGCCATCTATGGAACCTCACCTCTGCTAACGTAAGGTTATATTCATAAAATAAAGTTGGGTTGGAAATTCACGATGGTTCCACTTACAATTTTCGACTCGAAAGCGAAGCAAATCATTTGCTTTTCGTTTATTAATAATTCCTTTGAGAAAATATCGTTTGTTTCGAAAAAACTACGGCGATTTTCACTAAATAAAATTTGGGGTGGGCAATTTCCCGCTGGGGTTTCTAGTATGAAATACCGACTAGAAACCGGAACCGATTGTTTGTTTTTCGTTTATTATTGATTGCTTAGAAGAAACCGTTTCTTTCGAACAGAGATATTCAATTTGTTTTTGCTTTTTTGTTATTGATTGTTGTGAAGAATAAGTGGTTTGTTTCGAAAAAGTTACTGAGATTTTTACTAAATAAAATTTTGGGGTGTTGAATTTCACGCTGGGCTCTCTAGTATAAAATATGGTCTCGAAAATGAACCCAATCGTTTGCTCTTGATTGTTTTGAAGAAAAATTAGTTTGTTTCGAAGAACATACAGAAATATTCAAAAAATAATGTTGGGGGCAAACTTCGCGCTGCCGTCACCTTCCAATCTCGATTCGAAACCGAAGCGAATCGTTTCTTTCTCGTTTCTTCTTGATTGTTTTGAAGAAAAATTATTTGGTTCGAACCACGTACGCGCATGTTCATCAAATAAAGTTGGGAGAAACTTCACGCTCCCCTAATTTCAAATTTCGAATCGAAACCGACGATAATCGTTTTGTCTTTTGTTTGTTATTGATTGTTTTGAAAGAGGTATCGTTTGTTTCGAAAAAGCTGCGGAGATTTTCTCGAAAGAATATTTTCAAGTAGACAATTTCTCGCTGGGCATTCTGGTATGAAGCTTCGACTTGAAACAGAAACCAATCTTTTTTTACGTTTGTTATTGATTGTCAGTGGTGTATTTACGATTTTCTTTCCTTGCCTGGAAATGTGAAAATTCTGCAGGAAATTTTATTTACTTTACTATACGAAAGTAAGATTTCGGGGTGGGCTTAAGCCCGGAAGCCACCCCTCTAAATACGCCACTGTTGATTGTTTTGAAGAAAAAATCGTTTCTTTCGAAACAGTTACGGAGATTTTTACTAAATAAAATTTGGGTTGGGCAATTTCATGCTTGGCTCTCTAGTATGAAATATTGAATCGAAACCGAAGAAAATCGTTTGCTATTAATCGTTTTCAAGAAAAAATCGCTTGTTTGAAAAACTTACGGAAATAAAGTTTCGGGGAAACTTCACGCTGCCCCCTACTTTCAAATTTCGAGTCGAAACCGACGCCAATCGTTTTTTTTTGTTTGTTATTGATTGTTTTGAAAAAGCAATCGTTTGTTTCAAAAAAGCTGCGGAGATTTTCTCAAAACAATACTTTCAAGTGGACAATTTCCTGCAGGGCTTTCTGGTATGAAGTTTAGACTTGAAACAGAAATTAATCGTTTGTTTTTCGTTTGTTATTGATTGTTTTGAAGAAAAAATAATTTGTTTCGAAAAAGCTACGGAGATTTCAAGTAAAATAGATTGGGTTGTAGGCAATTTCCCGTTGGGCTCTCTAGTATGAAATATCGATTCGAAACCAAAGCCAATCGTTTGTTTTTGTTTGCTATTGATTGTTTGAAGAAAAAATCGTTGTTTCGAAAAACGTACAGAAATATTCAAAAAATAAAGCTGGCGGGCCAACTTCACACTAGGAAACACACTTTCAAATTTCGATTCAAAACCGAAGCCAATCGTTTTTTTTTTTCGTTTGTTATTCATTGTTTTGGAGAAAAATGGTTCGTTAAATGTCTGCAAGTGATACCATTAAATACAAAATAACACAAATGTAGGTTATGTTTACAAGTGTATTGATACTAGAGTAAAATCATTACTAGTGCTTTACTACGGATAAATGACTGCATATGAAATATGACTATTTTCCACGGGCAGTGTATTTCTACACAGTACAGAAACTTTATTTTATGTTTACAGGGGGAGCGCTACTAGTATGAAACCATGAAAAGTGTCATTGCAACTCGTATTATTGCGAAAACCCACTTGCTTTTACTGCCCTCGCTGACGCGTTTATCCAACTTCACTGACGCGTCTGCTCTCTTCGGACGCACATCCTCGGAACGCGTGGGCCACTCAGCTTCGCCCTGCCTTGACTTCGTTAGATGGCATTCGTGCTTTTTAGTGGCTACTTAGTACAAGTTGTTTTGTGCTTTTTGCGCTGTATTTTTATGCATAGAACTATGCTTAGCAGAAGGGGTCCAGCTCTTTTTTCTAAAAATGTTACAATTTTGGTAGTTTCTGTTTACATTCAGTTAGATTAGTTTGTTATATTATGTTAGTGTAGGGGTCCAGCATAATTTTCCAAAAAAATAAAATAAAATAAAATAAAATAAAATATATAGAATTTCTCTTGTTTATCCTAATATTAGGTTAGTTTAAGTTAATTCGGGATACCTTAGGTTAGGTTAGTATAGATTTTGTTACGTTATAGTACGTTTAAGTACTTGCATCATCTATTCCTCTTGTACATTTTGTGTTTTTTACATGCTTCTGGATCCCTTCTGCTAAACATACTTCCATGCATACATCCGAACGCCGTATTTATACACAAATCGTAAAAGAATTGTAATTTTCCAACAGTTGCTGATGATGGCCCCTTTGAATTTTAACTACGCCACCTAAGATGCAGAGGCGGATACAGGACCGACTTCTGGGGAGCAGTGGGTTGTCATACTACTTTGAGCTACTTTTAAGAGCTTCAAACCCTGGGATGGTTTTTATTTAAATATATAAAGTAAGAAAGTTTCCTCTTCTGGGGGGCGATTGCCGCGATGGCCCAGTGGATCTACCACTGGTAAGATATTGTCTCCCAGCGCAAACCATTTAGGAAACTGTAAGAAGAAAATTAGTGACATAATTCTAATTTTCAACAATTATTTCGAGTGGTGCGCCAAAAGTATACCTGCATAGTACGAAGTGAAATTTTTATGTGATACAGGAAGTCGCATGCAGCTCTACAATAGGTCAGGAAATTAAATAAATTATTTTAATGTACTTTTGCTGCTTGAAATAATTTCCTAAGACATTCTGCATTCTTATTTTATTAGCGCATGCCCAACGCGCACTGATTTATATTGGTTGACTGCCGCAGATGGCGGCCCAGGAATACAAAACTTATGAAGAAATAAACAGAAGCAGACTAAATGTGATAATGAGGGTAACAAATGTTAGAGAGGTCATTACTGGAGGCTGATTAATAAGGGAGAAAACATAAGTTAAATTGAGGACTCTATGAGTTTGTGGATTGATGAGATATGAAGTGAGGTGGTAGTGGAGCGTAATCTGACAGTGTTTCGAACGCACTGTGTTATTAACTAACTTGGGATATGTACTATCATGGGGGTCAACGTTGCACAAAACGAGTGCTGCGGAGCTTCTGACCTCATTCGCTCGCTAACGTTCGCTCAGCTATTCACAAGATAGCGGCGAGTATAGTTGGTCGATCTGTAGCTCTGAAGAAAGACAAAGTAGTGATGTTGAACTGTGTAGAAAATGTAAAAATAACAGTGTATCAGCTACATTAGATGTTTGTACAGCATGTACCATAAAAATTCAAACCAAAGACATCATAATAACAAGATCAAGAGCCAAAAGCAATATAAGTGCTACGAAAACAAATGACGATCAAAATATATTGAAATCGAGCTATTGTGTTGGGGTTGGTAATATTGAAGCATGTTTCAAACTGGTAATGGAAGACTTTAGTGAGCTTAAGAAACAGGTAGACGTACTTAGACATGAACAAATAGAGCTTACAACTCAACTTTTAAAGTTGGCTGAAGTACATGTACAAGATACAAGTTGTTTGGAAAACGCGAAACAAATCCAGGGTAAGGAACACAAAGAGCAGGTTTCACACTGTAACAGCAAAACATACAGTGATGTCTTAAATATCAATAAAACACATACAAAAAGTAGGCTTACTTCCGGGAACAAATATGGTATCAAAAAAACGATAGTGCAAGTGGGAAATACAAGATACAGAATGCGCAAGTTCAAGTACAAGGAACAGTGGTAAGTTCTCACAATAAAATAACTAGTACAGAACGGTCCCCTACGGAAAGTAAACAGTTAACCAGTGAACAAGGTGATAAGTGGACTGTAGTAGTGAAAAATACAAACAAGTGTAGTGCGAAGAAAATCAATACAAGGAACAAAGTAGAAGACGAAGTATTACTGGCTAAGTGAGGTAAATGATAAGTGGAAGGAAAGTGTCGAAATAACCGGCACAGAATGTGACATTAGTATTGTAAAGAAAAAGGGTCAGTGGCTGTCACACTGTAAAAGTAAACAAACAAGAAAAATACACCTTTACGCGGACAGTCAAGGAAGAAATGTAGGGTTGCATCTGAACAACTCAAGTAATTGTGAAGTGAAAAGCACTATAAAACCAGGGGCAACTTTCGACAAAGCTAGTGAGGGAATTGATTCTGAATCGGTAACAATGGGCGATAATGATGTAGTAGTTTTCTTGGCTGGCACGAATGACATTTCAAAAAATCAAGCAAATGCATTTTTACGGTGTCTAAAACAACGGCTTCAGGCCTTGTTATATACAAAGGTTATAGTTTTCACTGTGCCACGTCATGTGTGAATGAAGAAGTGGAGCCTGTGAATAAAGAAATATATAAAATAACAAAATACTTCAGAAACGTTCGTGTAGTAGACATAAGTGTGCTAGATAGGAAACTATACACATCACATGATCCACATCTAAACAGGTACGGCAAGACACACATGTGAGCAGAAATAAATAACAATGTATACGAGATGGTAAATACTAAAAAAAATAACGCAATACCTCTGTACTGGAACACATTAGTTCCTTCCAAGGAAATTACAGTAGGAAACGAACATTTTTTAGCATTGAATACAGGAATAACATTGAAAACAAAACCCGATAGAGAAAGCAATTCTGATGGAGATGTGAGAATCTGTTACTTGAATATACAAGGATTAAGTGACAAAACAGTGTACTATTAGATTTTGCAATTGAAAATTCAGCAAACATACTATGTATCAGTGAGCACTGAGCGACAGAAGACGAACTTGAATTTTATAAATTGGATGGGTACATTTTGGCTAATTATTGTAGTAGGAAACAGCATAAAAAGGAGGGGTAGTTATCTTTTTGCGGTCTTACATAGAGTATAGTAAACTAGATTTGGATTTTTTATGCGTAGAAATAGATTTTGAGGCAACTGCAATATGTTTAGAAGATCTGAAGATAATAATCGTATCACTTTATAGATCGCCTGATGGAAATCCTGACATATTTTTGAAAAAATTGGAAGGTTTATTGACATATTTAAGTTATAAGAAAAAGTACAAGGTAATAATTGGGGTGATATGAATTCTCATTTTGATGTAAATACGAGCAAAAAAAAAGTGTAACAGAATTTTTAAATCTACTAAAACAATTTGATTATTGTATACAAAATTATAAACCAACAAGACTAAACGCATGTCTAGATAATATTTTTACCAATTTAAGTAGAAATAATGTGAGTAGCGATATAATACATTTTTATTTTTCCGATCATTGTTCGGTTTGGATTGTATTGGGAAACTATATACATAAACTGTCTCAGGAAGGCTCCTGATATTGTAACGGTTAAATCTCGACCGATATCAATTGAAAAAATGAATAACTTCATTATGTCACTGTTACATGAAGATTGGGAGGGACTAAATAGAGATATGAAATGCGAATGATACATTAAACTATTTTTTAAAGACTTTCATAAGTAAATTTCAAATGTCATTTCCGGAAAGAAAAATGGACATGAACAAAAACACCGGTAAATTAAGCAAAAAGCATAAAGAAATTCCGTGGTACAGTACGTAATTAGCAGATATGAAGAAGAAAGTAATGACTTATTATAATTTATATAAAAATGAGAGGACAGAGCGTAGTAAAAGAAATTATAATACTACACGTAAAAGATGTAAAAAGGCTGTAATAGAAGAGAAAAAGAAATTTAACCAAATAAGCATCGAAAACTTTCACAATAAATGTCAAATGGCTTGGAAATTAATAAATAAAGTAGCAAAAGGTAATACGATAAAGTGAATATTGCACCTGATGAATTAAATAAATATTTTATAAACTCTATAGATATAGTGAAAAATACTATTAATAAAATAGGATCTGATAAACATGAAAATAAACTTAATAAATACTCGCACATATTTGATTTTAAATTGGTAACACCGGAAGATATCATACGCATAGTTAATAGATTTAAGCCATCAAATAGCAAAGATATATATGACATATCGAATAAGTTCATTAAAAATGTAATTAACTATATTGCTGAGCCGCTTAAATTTTGTATTAATAAATCTGTAAGTGAAGGGATTTTCCCAGATGTTCTACAAATAAGTAAGGTAATACCAATCTTTAAAAAGGAAGACAGATTATGTCCAGCCAACTATCGACCAATATCTTTAGTACCCATATTCTCTAAAATTCTTGAAACGGTGGCGAAGGAACAGGCATATCATTATCTAAATGAACACACAATGCTTAATAATTCACAGTTTCGATTCAGAAGCGGTAGCTCAACGATAGATGCCATTGACAATCTAGTGAAATGTATTCATGAAGTATTTGAGAACGAGGGTTTTACCTTTTGTGATCTAAGTAAGGCTTTTGACTGTGTAGAACATTATACATTGTTAAGAAAATTGGAATGCTATGGTTTTCAAGGTAAGAGTCTGAACTTTTTAAAAACATACCTAGAAGGCAGTACTCAGATTGTTAGTGTTAATGGAATGAAATCTGTTAGTATTCAAATAAAACATGGGGTTCCCCAAGGTTCTGTACTGGGGCCGCTATTGTTTATATTAACGATAAATGATCTACCACTAAATATCTCAGCTAAATCCTTTCTCTATGCTGATGACACAACCTTTCTAAACACTAGCAATAACTCTATAGATCTAATGCAAATGAATGAGAAAACTTTTATAGGAACTAAGGAATGGTTCAAGGCAAACGAATTTCTTCTCAATGAAGATAGACTACTCAGTAAGTATTTTCATTAAATGAATGTCCGGAAATGTCAAATAATGTGAAATTTCTTGGCATTATTCTCGACAGGCAGTTAACATGGAAGGCATGTATGTGTAAATCTTTCAAGAGCAATAAGTTTAATACGAAATTTAAGAGATATTGTACCGAACAACTATATAAGGTCAGTCTATTTTGCCCTTTTCAGAAATGAAAAATGAAATGAAATGAAATTTGGAGTTTTACGTCCCACGGTTAGGCTAAAGGAGACGGTGATAATGAGTAATGAATGAAATGGTGGAATGAAGAAAGTGGGAGGAAACGGGAGAACCCCGAGAAAACCCACGCACACGGTGTTTGTCCACCACAAAGTCCACACGGCGCGAGCTGGGATCGAACCAAGGACCCCAAGCACCGGAGGTAAACGCTCTACCACTGAGCCACCGCGCCCCTTAAAAAAGATAAGAGTATATTGAAATAGGGATTAAAAAACATAGTTGTAAAACTGCATTTGACGTTGTCTATTGTCTGTATACAGACTTAACGATAATAAAAATATTCTATTCTATTCCATAAGGTAAATAAATCACCTTTTTATCAATAAAGTTGTGTGTGCGAAGTGGACTAAATACCACGTGACATTATATCACGCACGGGTGGTGCAACTTCAGTGTAATTTTAACTTCACTCTTCGGAAAGACATATTTAAGTGTCCGCATTGTTTTAGTCATTAATGAGTAGTGTGCAGTTTGCAACACTTAGCAGTTCCAAGGTACTAATTTTGCGCAGTAATATTATACTGATGTATACGAATGTAGCAAAGAGCGAAAGACGCAATAAAAATATTTGTGATTAATATTAAATAGTGAAGACCAGAAATGAAACGGGTACGTAAGATATTTGAAAGTAACAACAGGTAAGTTGTTATACAAGTTTGGAAACAGATTCGTGTGGGTTATATCTGGGGCCGCCATCTGCGGCAGTTTAGCCTTGATAATATGCATGTGATTGATTGCTGTACCCTAAAATTGTATTTTCTGTGTGCATATTTTCATTCATTAAATATTCATTTCTGTATGTACCAAATGCAATCTCGCTGACTTACGAAGTGTTCGTTAACCCTCAAACCGTACACCTCAATTTCTGTTACATTAACCGTACACTGGGGTATTGGGTGCTTCCAAAATTAAAACATTATTCCATGGAAAAATGTTAATTTATACTGATAAACTGCTTGAACATATTCTTTAGATCTCTAACTTCTGCAAAAACATACTTTCACACATTACTTTATGGTTTACAAGTGTGTAATCTTTCAAGTAAAAAACATACTTTTTGGGAGAAGTTTTTGGAGTGTCATAGTTTTTAGGGGTTTTTCTATTTTTCTTCATTGCAATTGGCACAGACACTTATAAGGTGTGTTTTACAAGTAATCTGCTTACACTCAGCACATCGAATGGTGGTTTTCGTATCCTTGTTTCGTGCACAGATACTGCATCGCCCAACCTTCCGGTTGATGGGTTCGTCTAGTCCTTTTGCTCAGATGCGATGCTTGTATATTTTCATCATTTCCTTCTGGATCATTTGAACTATGTACATATCCTCTGACACGTCTTGTATAACATCATCTTCCAAAAAAACTTACCATTTCTACTTTCAGACTCATTGTCAAATTTCTCCGGTTTATCAGGCTCAGAAGTACGTAGTAACTCATTTAAAATATCTTACTTAGTTTCTAGTTTATCCGTTGTAAGTAAAAGTCTGGAAACAATACAAAAAAGCACGTATAATACTGTGGAAAGTAAATATGTACACATGAAGAAAAACTTACTCTAATCGTACACTGAGGCACTGAGTTCCGCAACAACACTATAGACGAAACGAGTGTGACATGGTCACAGTAAACAAAGCAACTAACAGCCTGCCAAAGACGAGTAAAAATCAAGGGAGATGGCAGTGCTGAGTGTTACCAACTTAAATCTACAGCAAAACGAAAATTCTTGGGGGTACTGAGTGCCCCGGTGTACGATTCCAGGATTAAGTGAGTTATTGCGTACTCTCTTATTTTAGGATAGCACATTTACATTCATGAAATATATTAACAATGCACTTTTACTCCCTTAGAAAGTGTTTCTGGAGGGTGTAAAGCATATTATGCATCTGTAGCCAACCAACACGATGTTTGTTTTCATTGTGAGCATTGTAAGATTTTCTGTAGCACAAAAAATCTCAATTCCTACCATACCGCTTACACTTTTATGCACGGAAGGTTGAATTGAGATTTTAGTTTCTTTTTATAAATGTGTCAGAAATTCTCCGAAAGTCGAAATATTCTCTTTCCCATGCACTCACTCATTTCATCCGTGGGATTACCAATTTTATTCTACCTATTCTAAATCGGCAACAAATATTTTATTTAATTTGCCAACCTACTCCACGTCTACGTGCTTGATACTAATAAATAAAGCGATGGGTAACATACACGGGTTCCATAATCTTATATTTTACAGTACTTGGGCGAGAGAGTGTGTGAATATAAGAT
Organism: Thermobia domestica; assembly: GCF_964235325.1. Taxonomy (NCBI): domain Eukaryota; kingdom Metazoa; phylum Arthropoda; class Insecta; order Zygentoma; family Lepismatidae; genus Thermobia; species Thermobia domestica. The sequence continues at coordinate 48,011 of NW_027656069.1, forward strand.
TGTCAGTTGTTGAATTAAATACGAAGCTCCTACACGGGTGCAATAAGGCGTGCGAATACAATTTCTTTAAAGATAAGGTTCCGTACATGGGGATAATAGGTAACATGAAGGCAATATGTAATTAGGAAAACAAAAGTAAATATATCTATATGCTTCAACGAAAGATAATTTTTAAATATATGAATATTTTTTTTACAGTTTATGTAAGCCTAATTCTTTGTGGGATGGCATTTAGTATTTCCCCCAAATCCGTTGACGGCTCCCGAATCGGCACTGTGACTTACAGTAAGCGTTGAGGGTCACGGCTCAGTAGTCTTAACATTTTTAAGGCTTTGTCTATAATTGATATTTTCAGTTCTTTTAAACGACACGTAAATAGAAGTATTTAGTCTTGTTCTCCACACTTTCTTCAATAGAATTTGAAAATATCGTAGTATTATATTAGCGATTGGAACAAGCAACCGATTTTTTTTACCACCAATTCCTCTATAGGCGTGAATTTAATGCTAAACAAAGAAGGAAAAAGTACATGACCGGGACTCAAACCTGGGACATTTGGCGTACTGTGCCAATGCATTAACCACTTCGCTACTTATTCCACTCGCTGTGATCTAGTGAAAGAGCATTGACTTCAGCAGTGAAAGTGTATGGTTGTTCAGGGAGTGGACTCGGTAGCATCGGAGTGGTTAACACATCGGGTTGATGCGCCGAAGATCCTTGATTCGATTTGATTTCATTATTTGAATTTTAGTTTAGAGTCCCTTTAGCAGCGATTCTATGTGGGACGTGGACTACAGCTTAACATGGAATCAGATCCACATGAGATAACGCCGGGGATCGAACCCGGGTCTCCCACCAAAGAATGCGTAATTCGAATCTCGGTGCAGTGATGCACTTTTTCACCTTTTCTGTAATTTTGTACTAGTTTTAATTCCATAGTGTATGAGGTAGGAGATTGAAAAACGAAAAAAAAAAACTCGTCAATATACTTCTATTTACCTGTAAAATATAAAAATTGTAATAGGGATATACTTTTTAGTGATAAATGTAGTTATAACAAGTTTGATTTTTTTTTTAAAAAAAACTATTTTTTATTTAGGGTAGCTCCTCAAAACAAGGTGAATTATCTAAAGAAGTTTGAAAATAAAATACTTTTCTTTTAAAAGTATAGAAGTTCAAGCTTTAACAGTGAAGAGCTGTTTGCTAAACATATAAGCCTTCAGGGTCCTTGATATTAGAAACTTGACAAGAACTCCGTAATATTGTACGGTATTTTCTTCAGGAATACAAAGTGGATTCTACTAATTTTATAAGTTCAGTTGAATTATTTCTTGATTATTTTTACGTCCCACGATTATACCCCTAGGCTAAATCAGATAAGTATTCCACCACAAATTCACATAGCTTTGGAACGAACTACGAACTCCTAGTACCGGAAGTGGATGTTCTACCATTGAACCAGTGTGATTATTTATTTTTTCTCTCTTAAGCCCAAGAGGTAGAAATCCATTGGTATAAGGTCTGGAGATATCACCATGAAACTGAAGACTCAGCCATCACGGAAAATTAATCTATAATGCGGTGGGACTTACTCTTTTTGGTACAATTTGGAGAAATCGTCAGTTGCGTTTATCATGCTTGGGAACACGTCTTCCTTATGATATGTAATTGGGAACATGTCGAGATATATAAATTTTATCACAATTTAACTACGGGTTCTGCATTCACATAAAACGTCCAATAAATATAAATCATAACTGCTAAAGATAAAAGGACAACACAAAAAGCAAAATGAAATGAAATTTTTCAGTTTAACGTCCCACGATTATGCCTTTCACAGTAAGGTAGACGGATGATTAAGGCAAATGAATGATTATTGAAGAATCGGTGGAATGAGAACGTGGAAGTAAACGAAAGTACCCAGAGAAAATCTACTGACACGATGCAATCCACCGCGAACTTACTTGTTCGGAGATCGAACCACAGACCTCACGCACTGGAAGTAAACTCTCGCCTACTTTTTATTTTAATTCGCCTCAATCGGGGTATTGTTCGCCACCTGTACCTCACGTCCTTTTGACTTATTCCGAACACTACAGGATACGAACATAGAAATAGCGAGGAGAGTTAAAATGCCGACCTTGCTCTTCAGAAGGATCTGAACCGCAATTGGCTTCATCTCACAATAGTCAACCTAACGTCTCAGATCGCTCGGCTTAAAATGAATTTTTTTTTGTTTAACTTCTCACAAATATGACCTTTACCCTAAGTAAGACGTTGATTAAAGAACAAAGGAATGATGATAGAAAAAATGGTCGAATGAGAAAATGGGAGGAAACAGAGGTATCCGAGGACACGATGATCTCTATCACAAACTTACTTGGCCATAGATTGAACCAGGGAACCCACACAAGAGGCTACTACTGAGGTACCGTGCTTCTCGTATGACAAAAAGTGAGATAGGATAATGTCAGTCGATTCTTTCGAGTTTGATTTCTCTGCTTATCTCCCACACCTATCACCTAAAAATTTTAAATTAATAAGGCATGCAAGTTTTTGGTTCATTGAGAAGAACAGAAAAAAACAGACACTTTCAGGCCTGTCATCTTTATGCGTCCAAACGCAATATAAATGATGTTAAAATACTACACAGATCGAATTAAGAAATAAGTTTTTTATTACTTTTTTTTTACGTGAACAGGAAATTCTAGACTGAGTCTTGATAATAGCAATTTGAACAAAAGATGGGACATTAATTAACTATCATTTGAAATACTATGAAGTCAACGGATTAAATGGTCAACACACGTTTATTTTCACACAGCTTCATTTCCGGACATATTTGTATTTTCAATGCAATACCTTATCAAACCTAACCTTCAATAATAAACTAAAAATTTAGCCTACAAATTAAAGAGGTGTCGTTAGTATATTTATTTAACTTTCACTTGCCAGGAAAATACTTACAAGCAACGTACAGAACAAGGCACGATCAGATCTGACTCAAACTTCGCCCAGAGGACACATAATAGAAAAGAAGAAAAAATTCCAAATTGGAGCTGCCCCCATCCAGAAATACCGGAGATATGCTCCGCAACATAACGCACCACGCGACAATATGATATAAGGTAAACGTCGCAAGATACCCATTTATGTCGAAAACGGAAAGGATGAGCAGCACCAGGATATCAAGATATTTGATATCTATAACACTGACTTAGAGGTAATCTTGAAAGCCGCGATCTTGGATATAGCGTAAGGTAATGAAATGATAAGCGGGGTGTATGATATACAGTGATGAAAATTTTCCGATTCATAAAAACATACTCCACTTATTCCTACATCGTTGTATAGCCGTGATGTGAGGTGGAAAATTTTCTTCTATACTTTTCCGGAAAATTTTCCGTTCTTAACAAATATCAGTGATCAAGTAACAGTTCCTCAGTATTCATAAAATTGATTGAAATCATGTATAGAAATGTTAAAAAGTGAAAGATCGTATAAAGAATCTGAAAATTTTCTTGAATCGAAGAATTGTCTGTTTTGTACAGTGCTGAAAATTTTCCGGAAAATTTTGAAACGGAAAATTTTCCGATTCATAAAAACATACTCCACTTATTCCTACATCGTTGTTCAGCCGCGATGTGAGGTGGAAAATTTTCTTCTATATTTTTCCGGAAAATTTTCCGTTCTTAAATATCAGGGATCAAGTAACAATTCCTCAGTATTCATAAAATTGATTGAATTTATGTATAGAAATGTTAAAAATTGAAATATCCTTTAAAGAATCTGAAAATTTAATGGGTCAGACAATTTTCAGTACTATGTAGGAACAAGTGAAACAATTTTTTATCAATTGAAGAATTGTCTGTCCTGTATAGTGAATGAAAATTTTCCGATTCATAAAAACATACTCCACTTATTCCTATATACCCTATCGTTGTTTAGCCGATTTTTCCGTAAAATTTTCCGTTCTTAACAATTATCAATGATCAAGTAACAGTTCCTCAGTATTCATAAAATTGTTTGAAATCACGTATAAAAATGTTAAAAAGTGAAAGATCGTTTAAAGAATCTGAAAATTTTCGTGGCTCAGACAATTTTCAGTACTATGTAGGAACAAGTAAAACAATGTTTCATAAATCGAAATATTTTGTGTCGTATGGAAAAATTGAAGAACTTTTTTATGAGTCGGAAAATTTTCATCATTTGAAAGCGAAAAGTAAAACAACATTTTGTGAATCGGAAAGTTTTATTGTTCTCTAGAAACAGATGTAAGGGATTTTCATGAATTGGAAAATTTTCATCACGTTGTAGAAACAAGTGAAAACACTTTTCATAATCCGGACAGTTTTGGATATTATGAATAGTGATGTTAGGTGGAAAATTTTCCACTATATTTAACTGCGCATTGAGATATACAATTTCTGTAGAGGAAAATTAGACAGAAAAAATTATAATTTTCCAATTAGATTTCGGGAACCAGAAAATTTTCTAATATTTCAAGTTGAGAAGTAAAAATTTACATAGTCTCTCTCTCTCTCTCTCTTTCCCTCTCTCTCTCTCTCTCTCTTTCTCTCTCTCTCTCTCTCTCTCTATTATATCTACTTGTTTATAAATGTTGTAGAATGTAAATCTATAAAAGTAGTAAAGCTATGAGAAAACCGTCTTATGGGTATTAAACTGACGAAATCTAATATTGTAAGATCAAAGGTGGATTCTGAGGGAAGAACGCATTGAAGTTTCTGAAACATTCTTGAAATGAATGGTTAGATTTTCACTTCATGAAACTTTGTAAGACAATACTTATTACAAATAAATTCTACGGCTAAAGAACGATGTAGGAATAAGTTGAGTAGGTTTTTATGAATCGGAAAACATTCATGACTTTTAATAAATAGAAATTTTAAATAATAGAATTGGATATTTGTACTCTACGAACTCACGTTCTCTGCACTTTGCATACACACACACACACACACACACACAGAGAGAGAGAGAGAGAGAGAGAGAAGTTGATTTTGAGTTTAACGTTCCTTTCAGCAGCGAGACTATATAAGACGGGAACAACTGATTAGCGTGAAATCCGAACTATATGAGCTCCCGCTGGAAATCGAAGCCAGGTCTTCCATGCCGAAGACGCATATGCTAACTGCTTAGCAATGAAGGAGCTCGCAGATGAAGAGAGAGAGAGAAACACTGTGTAAAATTTTACTTCCCAACTTGAAATATTAGAAAATTTTCCGGTTCCCGAAAGCTAATTGGAATTATAATTTGTTGCCGACTAACTTTCCTCTACAGAAATTCAATTTTGTAGCTGAATGTGCAGTTAAATATAGTGGAAAAATTTTCACCTAACATCACTATACATATTATCCAAAATTGTCCGGCTTACGAAAAGTTTTTTCACACTCGTTTCTACATAGTGATGAAAATTTTCCGATCTATGAAAATTTCTTTAACTTGTTTCTACAGAGCAATAAAACTTTCCAATTCACAAAAAAGTTGTTTTACTTTTTGCTTCAAAATGATGAAAATTTACCGACTCATAAAAAGTTCTTCAATTTTTCCAGTAAAACAGAAAATATTTCGATTCATGAAAAATTGTTTAACTTGATCCTACATAGTACTGAAAATTGTCTGAGCCATGCAAAGTTTCAGATTGTTTAAACATCTTTCACTTTTTTATATTTCTGTACATGAATTCAACCATTTTTATGATTGCTGAGGAATTGTTACTTGATTACTGACATTTTTTAGAACGGAAAATTTTTCGGAAAAATATAGCAGAAAATTTTCCACCTCACATCACTAATGATATATCAATGTAAGGTAAAATGCAAAAGGAAAACCAATGGTGTAACCGCAAAAAACATATGTGTAATGGTATGGACGGGACGAAGTGTAGAAAACTCGGACAAAACAAACGCGTATTCGAAGGACAGAATAATAGGCTAGACCCCATGATTATGGTACGCGACAAGTAACTGCAACAGTGACTGTGCATGGAAGTGCATTCGCCTTGTCAGATTATGACTTTCGAGGATATTGGGGTTCCGTTTGGAACAATGAAAAACACAATTGCAACCCGCGATATGAGCACTCGTTTGGAGACTTCATAAACTACAAAGGACTATCGCTTATGGAATAGCAATTCGGCACCTCGCTCCTGAGTGTAGGAGATATCATCTTGGATTGGTGATCAAAAGCACGACCTACCTGTGATTGAAGCCCACTCCCGGACACCGTTTTGCACGTTTCTTGTTCAAGTTTCTTGCTATTTCGTGTAAACAAAGCACATTTCGGCTCACGTTTGCTTAAACAACACTATCTGACACAAAGTGTGTACGGATGAGAAAGGCCAGCCATGTTCTAGCTTACATTTCTTTACCAATGGTTATTTTTCTTTGCGCGGTTTGCTACACTGTTTTGCGACGGTACCAAACAGTCACAATATCAGGTAAAGGCAGCGTTCTGCATTGACTCGATGAATTCCATGAGTCGTTGCAGTCTCCCATTAGAAGGCTAGTTTACCACACAATGAAACGAAACGGCATAATCTGTCAAGGCGGATGCACTTCCATGCACAGACACTGTTGCAGTTACTTGTCGCGTACCATAGTCGTGGGGTCTTGCCGTATTATTCTGTCCTTCGAATACACTTTGTTTTCCCAAGTCTTCAATACCCATTACACATATGCTTTTCGCGGTTACATCATTAGTTTTCCTTTTACATTTTACCTTACATTGATATATCATACACCCCTCTTCTCATCATAATACCTTACGCTATGTCCAAGATCACGGCTTTCAAGATGGCCGCCAAGTCAGTGTTAAAGCATATCAAATATCTTGATATCCTAATGTTGCCCATCCTTACCGTTTTCGACATAAACGGGTATCTTGCGACGTTTACCTTATATCATATTGTTGCGTGGTGCGTTATGTTGCGGAGCATATCTCCGGTGTTTCTGGATGGGGGCTAGTAGTATTGGCTGCACTTTGCCGAACTTTTTGGCCCCTGGGTCCCTGCCTCAGGACCCAGGTCCCTGGCCGGGGTCAATGACCTAGGGGTACATAGGACCACCCCCTCTAAATTTTGGCAGGGGTACCATGGCCCACCCCCTAAATTTTGGCAGGGGTACATAGGACCACCCCCTTAAATTTTGGAAATTGCCAAATCTAAAAATTTGGTATGGTAGCCTAGGACCATAGTATGTACCTCTATCAGTATTGGGTGTCTATGTCGTTCCCTTTCATGGGTAAAACATTGCCAAAAAGTCAAATTTCGGGGGTTTTTGACCTAATTTATCCCCTTGGATGAGGTGTTATTACCCTATATGGTTATATGGGCGTATACAGGGGTCCATTCCCTTTAATAAGACATGGGTATATTAATGCACCCCTTGAAAAATTTGGGAGGGGTACCTTGGCCCACCCCTTAAATTTTGGAAATTGTGCAATTTAAACATTTGGTATTATAGTACAGGACCCTAATATGTATCAAGATAAATTTGGGTGGTCCACCTCGTTCCCTTCTAGGGGTACAAAATTGCCAAAATATAAACGTAAGCAATACGTTGTACCACGTGTTTGGTTTTTGGTCGATTTTATTTCTTTGATGAGATGTTATTATCCTATATAGTTATATGGTCATGTATAGGGGTCCATTACCTTTCATAAGATATGGGTATATTTGTGCACTCCTTTAAAAATTTGGGAGGGGTACTTTGGCCCACCCCTTAAATTTTGGAAATTGCTCATTTTATATATTTGGTATTATAGTATTGGACCCAGGTCCCTGGCCGGGGTCAATGACCTAGGGGTACATAGGACCACCCCTCTAAATTTTGGCATGGGTACCTTGGCCCACCCCCTAAATTTTGGCAGGGGTACATAGGACCACCCCCCTTAAATTTTGGAAATTGCCAAATATATTTGGTATTATAGTATTGGACCCTAACATGTATTATAATAAATTTGGGTGGTCCACCTCGTTCACTTCTAGGGCTACAAAATTGCCAAAATATAAACGTAAGCAATACGTTGTACCACGTGTTTGTTCTTTTGGCCCAATTTATCCTCTTGGATGAGGTTCTATTACCTTATATGGTTATATGGTTATGTATAGGGGTCTATTCCCTATCATAAGACATAGGTACATTTGTGCACTCCTTTAAAAATTTGGGAGGGGTACTTTGGCCCACCCCTTAAATTTTAGAAATTGCTCATTTTATATATGTGGTATTATAGTACTGGACCCTAACATGTATTATGATAAATTTGGGTGGTCCACCTCGTTCCCTTTTAGGGGTACAAAATTGCCAAAATATAAACGTAAGCAATACGTTGTACCACGTGTTTGGTTTTGACCTAAGTTATCCCCTTGGATGAGATCCTATTACCTTATATGGTTATATGGTTATGTATAGGGGTCTATTCCCTATCATAAGACATAGGTACATTTGTGCACTCCTTTAAAAATTTGGGAGGGGTACCTTGGCCCACCCTTAAATTTTAGAAATTGCTCATTTTATATATTTGGTATTATAGTACTGGACCCTAACATCTATTATGATAAATTTGGGTGGTCCACCTCGTTCCCTTTTAGGGGTACAAAATTGTCGAAATATAAACGTAAGCAATACGTTGTACCACGTGTTTGTTTTGGCTCAATTTATCCCCTTGGATGAGGTCCTATTACCTTATATGATTATATGGTTATGTATATTGGTCCATTCCCTATTATAAGACATGGGTATATTGATGCACCCTTTAAAAAATTTGGGAGGGGTACCTTGGCCCACCCTTAAATTTTAGAAATTGCTCATTTTATATATTTGGTATTATAGTACTGGACCCTAACATCTATTATGATAAATTTGGGTGGTCCATCTCGTTCCCTTTCATGGGTACGAAATTGCCAAATTTTAGTACAACCACGTGTTTCGTTTTTCACCTAATTTATTCACTTGGATGAGGTCCTATTACCTAATATGATTATATGGTCATGTATAGGAGTCCATTTTCTATCATAAGACATAGGTACATTGATGCACCCCGGGAGGGGTACCATAGCCAATCCCTTAAATTTTGGAAATTTTTCAATTTAAGCATTCGCTATCATAGTACATGACCTCAATATGTATCATGAGAAATTTGGGTGGTCCACCTTGTTCCCTTTCATGAGTAAAAAAATGCCAAAATATAAACATAAGCAATATGTTGTATCACGTGTTTGGTTTTTGGCCCAATTTATCCCGTTTGATGCAGTCTTATTACCGTATATGGTCATATGGTCATGTATATAGGTTCATTTCCTATCATAAGACATGAGTACATTGATGCACCCTTTAAAAATTTGGGAGGGGTATCTTGACTCATCCACTCAGTTTTAGAAATTGTTTAATATAAGCATTTGGTATCTTCGTACAGGTCTTCAATATGTACCACTATAAATTTGGATGGTCCACATCGTTCCCTTTCATGGGTAAAGAACTACCAAAAATCAAATTTCGGAGGTTATTGACCCTTTGATAAGTATTTAGCACGTTATATGGTTTATTACCTTTATATGTTTATGTTCTCTTTCAAAAAATTTGGGAATTATAAAATAACATAATTTGGTAAACGTTTTCTAGGACCCATTGTAGATGTTGGTGTTCCTCTTATGGCCAAATATTCAAAATTTAAAGGTTATTGACCGGCTTTATTATTGAATAACTACAGGATTTATTACTTTTTCATAAGACACAGGTGTATTTGTGTACCAATCTTAAATTTCGGGAGGGGTACATTTCTTATTGTCGTATCAATAATTGGTAATTGTTCTTAAAATTGGATAGTATCTCATTCATTGGGTAAATCATTATGATCACGTGATCAGTTATTGACCTATGATGGGATTAGGAGTCCAGGACATTGGTACATTTAAACTTTGTAGGATAATTTGAGAATGCGTCATTGGTATTGATTATTACAGCCAAATATAAACGTAAGCAATACGATGTACCACGTGATTGACCTTGATGAGGTAGTGTACAGGGATACATAGCTAACCTTATTGAATCTTATGACTCATAGTCTTAAGGGAATACATGCTACAACACTGGCAAAGTTATTGTTGATGCAATTTGATTGGTTGATCACTATCTTTCGTGCAATCTGATTGGCTGATCACTATCTTTCGTGCAATCTGATTGGTTGATGAGTTTCAATCTTTGCTGCATTCAGTTTTGTTTTAACATTTAAAAAGTTTGAAACTTTGGTTTGACATTTTTTCGTTTGATATTTTTAGTTTAAAAATTTTTGTTTCGAAATTTTTTGTTTGAAAATTTTGTTTCAAAATTTTGTTTGAAACTTTTCGTTTGAAATTTTTGTTTGAAATTTTTGTTTCAAAATTTTTTGTTTGTAAATTTTTTTCAATATTTTTTGTTTAAAATTTTTTCGTTTAAAATTTTTCGTTTCCAAATTTTTTGTTTGAAATTTTTTGTTTCCAAATTTTGTTTGAAAATTTTTTCGCTTCAAAATTTTGTTTGAATTTTTTTTGGTTTGAAATTTTTTGTTTGAATTTTTTTTCGTTTCAAAATTTTGTTTCAAAGATTTTTGTTTGAAATTTTTGTTTCAAAGTTTGAGTTGACATTTTTAAAAGTTTGTGCACCTATTAGTAAAGAACCGGAACTGTTTAGAACAAAAACCTTTGACAACATTGTGGTGCAATAGTACACGTCAGAACCTGGGGTTGTACTTGAAATGAAAAAACACAATTCATTGAAATGGATCATTTTATTACACTCCACATACATCCATACCAGATAGTGGTTCTGGATATTGTCGATACAATGTATTTTGAACTTCTTGCACTAGTTTGTCTTTAGCATATAATTTTAATTCCAGTTGAAGTCTTTTAAGGTCTAATGCAATATCAATTGGTGGAAACTCAATGTCCATTTGATCACAAATAAACTGTTTATCAATACAGGTATGCACCTACGAACGATGTTGACAACCATCACAATATCTAGATACATGTTGTACAATATGCATAACACATTTTTCAAAATAGTACTTTTTCAGGAATATACTTGTTTTGTTACACACTTCCACTGCATGTTTCACACACTGAAATACGCTGATGAATTTGTTCCATTCTGTTTGCGTTAGATACACCATATTGCGAGGGACATGAAATGTACTCTTTTTACGTAACAGCACCATCTTCTCTTCGAGGACTGTACGCAGCACCACTTCATGATTTGAGCCTAATGATTTGACTATGGTCACATTTAGCTCATCATGAAAATAATCGTTCATTTGGTCGATTCGTGAACATAATATTTGCCATTCTTCACAGGTCAGTTGTACACCAAATTGTTCTGCTTTGCCCAATCGAATCACAGGTTCAAATGTTCTAGCACTGATACCAATCATCACATGTTTTGTTTGAAATATATTTATTGGATAATAGCTTGCGAAGATTAACTCTTTATCGTTAGAAGTACACATCTTTCCTCCTGAAAAGCACTTGCTCAAATGATTTCGTGGGATGACACTGTATTTGCTGGTTTATAATTATTGCTGACGTCATTGGTAAGGAATGTGCTGACGTTTGAATTCATGATTTCATCACAGTTGCTGACGTCATGCCGACCAACCACATTCATACAACTACAGCTGACGTCATTGGAAAGAAATGTGCTGACGTTTGAATTCATGATTTTGCTGACGAATCTGGCTGTGTACTAAATTCAAGTTGATGACTTCGACCCAAGAATCCTTTGTAACATAAAGATACAGATCCAGTATTTAAGAAACGCAGCAGTTCTTCTTGTTTTGATGGTTCCATGGGTAAATATCTTGCTGGTAAAATTATATTCTTATCATTTTCAAGCTTCACTACGATTCTTAATCCAAACATTGTAGGGATCATTTGGCTAGCTAAGATTCTATAAGGTACATTCTGTTGTAAATCAGTAACCTTGGTAAATGATTTCATCACATCACGTGTGTTTAGAAACTGCAGACAAGTAGCCATGATGACGTTATCATGAATACTAACTCGAACGATACTTATATATGATGCAAAACTGATGACGTTGCATTATTATGTTCTGACGTGTACTATTGCACCATGATAAACAACGTTGCCAGATGTTTTTGTTCTAAACAGTTCCGGCTAGTGCATACCTGTATTGATAAACAGTTTATTTGTGATCAAATGGACATTGAGTTTCCACCAATTGATATTGCATTAGACCTTAAAAGACTTCAACTGGAATTAAAATTATATGCTAAAGACAAACTAGTGCAAGAAGTTCAAAATACATTGTATCGACAATATCCAGAACCACTATCTGGTATGGATGTATGTGGAGTGTAATAAAATGATCCATTTCAATGAATTGTGTTTTTTCATTTCAAGTACAACCCCAGGTTCTGACGTGTACTATTGCACCACAATGTTGTCAAAGGTTTTTGTTCTAAACAGTTCCGGTTCTTTACTAATAGGTGCACAAACTTTTAAAAATGTCAACTCAAACTTTGAAACAAAAATTTCAAACAAAAATCTTTGAAACAAAATTTTGAAACGAAAAAAAAATTCAAACAAAAAATTTCAAACCAAAAAAAATTCAAACAAAATTTTGAAGCGAAAAAATTTTCAAACAAAATTTGGAAACAAAAAATTTCAAACAAAAAATTTGGAAACGAAAAATTTTAAACGAAAAAATTTTAAACAAAAAATATTGAAAAAAATTTACAAACAAAAAATTTTGAAACAAAAATTTCAAACAAAAATTTCAAACGAAAAGTTTCAAACAAAATTTTGAAACAAAATTTTCAAACAAAAAATTTCGAAACAAAAATTTTTAAACTAAAAATATCAAACGAAAAAATGTCAAACCAAAGTTTCAAACTTTTTAAATGTTAAAACAAAACTGAATGCAGCAAAGATTGAAACTCATCAACCAATCAGATTGCACGAAAGATAGTGATCAGCCAATCAGATTGCACGAAAGATAGTGATCAACCAATCAAATTGCATCAACAATAACTTTGCCAGTGTTGTAGCATGTATTCCCTTAAGACTATGAGTCATAAGATTCAATAAGGTTAGCTATGTATCCCTGTACACTACCTCATCAAGGTCAATCACGTGGTACATCGTATTGCTTACGTTTATATTTGGCTGTAATAATCAATACCAATGACGCATTCTCAAATTATCCTACAAAGTTTAAATGTACCAATGTCCTGGACTCCTAATCCCATCATAGGTCAATAACTGATCACGTGATCATAATGATTTACCCAATGAATGAGATACTATCCAATTTTAAGAACAATTACCAATTATTGATACGACAATAAGAAATGTACCCCTCCCGAAATTTAAGATTGGTACACAAATACACCTGTGTCTTATGAAAAAGTAATAAATCCTGTAGTTATTCAATAATAAAGCCGGTCAATAACCTTTAAATTTTGAATATTTGGCCATAAGAGGAACACCAACATCTACAATGGGTCCTAGAAAACGTTTACCAAATTATGTTATTTTATAATTCCCAAATTTTTTGAAAGAGAACATAAACATATAAAGGTAATAAACCATATAACGTGCTAAATACTTATCAAAGGGTCAATAACCTCCGAAATTTGATTTTTGGTAGTTCTTTACCCATGAAAGGGAACGATGTGGACCATCCAAATTTATAGTGGTACATATTGAAGACCTGTACGAAGATACCAAATGCTTATATTAAACAATTTCTAAAACTGAGTGGATGAGTCAAGATACCCCTCCCAAATTTTTAAAGGGTGCATCAATGTACTCATGTCTTATGATAGGAAATGAACCTATATACATGACCATATGACCATATACGGTAATAAGACTGCATCAAACGGGATAAATTGGGCCAAAAACCAAACACGTGATACAACATATTGCTTATGTTTATATTTTGGCATTTTTTTACTCATGAAAGGGAACAAGGTGGACCACCCAAATTTCTCATGATACATATTGAGGTCATGTACTATGATAGCGAATGCTTAAATTGAAAAATTTCCAAAATTTAAGGGATTGGCTATGGTACCCCTCCCGGGGTGCATCAATGTACCTATGTCTTATGATAGAAAATGGACCCCTATACATGACCATATAATCATATTAGGTAATAGGACCTCATCCAAGTGAATAAATTAGGTGAAAAACGAAACACGTGGTTGTACTAAAATTTGGCAATTTCGTACCCATGAAAGGGAACGAGATGGACCACCCAAATTTATAGTAATATATATATATATTAGGGTCTTATACTATTATACCAAATGTTTAAATTGGGCAATTTCCAAAATAAAGAGGTGGGCCAAGGTACCCCTCCCAAATTTTTTAAAGGGTGCATGAATATACCCATGTCTTATAATAGGGAATGGACCAATATACATAACCATATAATCATATAAGGTAATAGGACCTCATCCAAGGGGATAAATTGAGCCAAAACAAACACGTGGTACAACGTATTGCTTACGTTTATATTTTGACAATTTTGTACCCCTAAAAGGGAACGAGGTGGACCACCCAAATTTATCATAATAGATGTTAGGGTCCAGTACTATAATACCAAATATATAAAATGAGCAATTTCTAAAATTTAAGGGTGGGCCAAGGTACCCCTCCCAAATTTTTAAAGGAGTGCACAAATGTACCTATGTCTTATGATAGGGAATAGACCCCTATACATAACCATATAACCATATAAGGTAATAGAACCTCATCCAAGAGGATAAATTGGGCCAAAAGAACAAACACGTGGTACAACGTATTGCTTACGTTTATATTTTGGCAATTTTGTAGCACTAGAAGTGAACGAGGTGGACCACCCAAATTTATTATAATACATGTTAGGGTCCAGTACTATAATACCACATATATAAAATGAGCAATTTCTAAAATTTAAGGGGTGGGCCAAAGTACCCCTCCCAAATTTTTAAAGGAGTGCACAAATGTACCTATGTCTTATGATAGGGAATAGACCCCTATACATAACCATATAACCATATAAGGTAATAGAACCTCATCCAAGAGGATAAATTGGGCCAAAAGAACAAACACGTGGTACAACGTATTGCTTACGTTTATATTTTGGCAATTTTGTAGCCCTAGAAGTGAACGAGGTGGACCACCCAAATTTATTATAATACATGTTAGGGTCCAATACTATAATACCAAATATATTTGGCAATTTCCAAAATTTAAGGGGGGTGGTCCAATGTACCCCTGCCAAAATTTAGGGGGTGGGCCAAGGTACCCATGCCAAAATTTAGAGGGGTGGTCCTATGTACCCCTAGGTCATTGACCCCGGCCAGGGACCTGGGTCCAATACTATAATACCAAATATATAAAATGAGCAATTTCCAAAATTTAAGGGGTGGGCCAAAGTACCCCTCCCAAATTTTTAAAGGAGTGCACAAATATACCCATATCTTATGAAAGGTAATGGACCCCTATACATGACCATATAACTATATAGGATAATAACATCTCATCAAAGAAATAAAATCGACCAAAAACCAAACACGTGGTACAACGTATTGCTTACGTTTATATTTTGGCAATTTTGTACCCCTAGAAGGGAACGAGGTGGACCACCCAAATTTATCTTGATACATATTAGGGTCCTGTACTATAATACCAAATGTTTAAATTGGACAATTTCCAAAATTTAAGGGGTGGGCCAAGGTACCCCTCCCAAATTTTTCAAGGGGTGCATTAATATACCCATGTCTTATGAAAGGGAATGGACCCCTGTATACGCCCATATAACCATATAGGGTAATAACACCTCATCCAAGGGGATAAATTAGGTCAAAAACCCCCGAAATTTGACTTTTTGGCAATGTTTTACCCATGAAAGGGAACGACATAGACACCCAATACTGATAGAGGTACATACTATGGTCCTAGGCTACCATACCAAATTTTTAGATTTGGCAATTTCCAAAATTTAAGGGGGGTGGTCCTATGTACCCCTGCCAAAATTTAGAGGGGGTGGTCCTATGTACCCCTAGGTCATTGACCCCGGCCAGGGACCATGGGTCCTGAGGCAGGGACCCAGGGGCCAAAAAGTGTCCTCAAGTCGCCCCATTACTACTGGGCTGCTCCAATTTGGCATTTTTTCTTCTTTTCTATT
Source organism: Thermobia domestica (assembly GCF_964235325.1). Classification (NCBI taxonomy): domain Eukaryota; kingdom Metazoa; phylum Arthropoda; class Insecta; order Zygentoma; family Lepismatidae; genus Thermobia; species Thermobia domestica. The sequence continues at coordinate 64,210 of NW_027656069.1, forward strand.
ATGTGTCCTCTGGGAGAAGTTTGAGTCGGATGTAATCGTACCTTATTCTGTATGTTGCTTGTTAGTTTTAATTTTTTCCTTTACTTTACGGAATCATAGGCAGCCGTATAGAAGGAATTTAAATTACGCTTTGTGTAAAATAACCACTGAACGTATGCCTAAAGATTGTCGTAACGTTTTCACAAGAGAAGATACTAATATAAAGAAATTTTTCTGAGAGGAAAAGTGACAAAAAATAGAGTACTGCGTTTATTGTTGAAAACGTCGAGTTATTTGTGCTGGAAAAAACATTTTTGATTTGATACTTCGGTGTAATATGAAAACGCTATTAATGTTTTAAGAAGGAATCTCTGAGGAAAGTTTTAGTTCGCATTGAAAGTTTCCTCAATTTTTATATGATACATGTGTATCTATACTAACGTGTGCTACAAATTTCTAACTGGAATGATTTAGTATCTTAGAAACTTTTTATACTTGGGGGTTAGAGCGTAGCTCATCTGAAATTTGTAAAACCGTGTATTTAGACAACTCAAGGATGAATTTAACTAATCATCTTAGAATAAGAAATGAAATAATCAATTACTTTTGGATATTTTCGACATCACACCACAAGCTATTAGGATTCGAAATGGTCTAGAAATCTACTACACCGTAATGGCACAGAAACTTAACCATTATGGTTATCTAACATCGCAAATAGATACAGTACTCACAGGTAGTTAAGCTCAGTTCAACTCCAAACGATGTCCTTTCACTATCCAATCTTAATCACAACTCCCCGAGTCTACACTCCGTCCTCAACCAGCACAAACAATTTCCAGGATTCAGGTGCTTCCTGGTTGTGGCGAAGAGCTTAGCTCAGGTCTCTTTCTGCAATCTCTTACTTACTTATTTCCGTATAGGAAAATTTCCTATAATTGTGGTGTGATGCCGACGTTATCTGTTTTTATTTTTTTCTAAGCAGTTTGAATATCACTTCCTTGTTTTATAGTAAACAAAAATAAATTAAAAAATACATGTAAAGATTTTGGGTACTTTACATTACCCCTGCCTCGAAATTTTGAGCACCATTCTATGTGCCAAAAGAAGAAAAAATGGATTACTGTCCACCTGTATAAACATGAAAAGAAAATAATAATTAAATTCGTCCATTAATCTTCGAACACTCTGTATATGTGAAGTTTTTCTTTTGACTCGTATGTATGTATATAAGTTCCACCACCAACATTGTCCGTCACCAATAATATGTATATATGTTGTTTGTATCACATGAGTATTCTGCTGACAAGGTAATATTACAATAAATGTAGGTTACTGTCACTGCATCCTGTCTGTAAGAAAGAAAAAAAAACATTGTCCCAAAACACTTCGCACTCTGAATGAAACAAAGCACTCAGTTTATTTCACTAGTTATGTGTGAGTTTGTGTTTTTCGTCATCTGTTCCTTGCTATACCGGAATACATGTTATTTGGAGTATGTATTCTATCATATGTATTTAATTGTCATTATCACTGAAGTCCTCACTTCGATAACTGGTAGTAGTATTTAATCCTCTGAAAGCATAGATTTCTCAGGATCCTGTTGTTCGGCTCAGTCCACGTGGTCCATTGTTGATATCTGACAGTGGAGATAAAGCATCTATGGGAAACTGCTACTGCTGCTGTTGTTCTTTTGTTGATGATTTTGATATGTTGTTGTGTAGGCGTGATCATTGAGTGTTTTTGTTTATGCGTGTGGTAAATACATTTATTTACAGATATTAGGACAAGCACAACTGCTAAGTCTGCACCATTACTTAGAAGTAGTGAAATGAGTCCCTTTTTAATGTTTGAATAACATGAAGTTAGAAGAAATCATTGACATAACATTAACATTAAGAACTATAGTAGCCGTAGAAGGCTTAATTGTTGGATATTCATTTAATGTATCATCATAGAGATGTATCGAAGAACAATCTGGGGTTGTGTGTGAATCTGTTTTTGAAGAAACATATTTGACAGATCGAATATGCGAATTTGATACGTTATTTGGGGTTAATTTAATTTTGAATAATTTGTATATTATAAATGACAAAATTATTAAAATGATTATTAAAATAGTAATTATAGGGATGACGAAAGTATATGATTGCATTGTGGAGCGTACCTAGAAAGGCAAAAGAGAAAAAAAAAGATTCAGAAAATGAAGTTGTTATTCGGTTATTCTTCTTTGAAATATGCTTAGCATAATTTTAATAATAACCATATATTTCTTTCTTTCTTTTGTTTTAAATTAACTAGTTTCTTTGAAGGATGCTTTGCATACCTATTGCCTAGTTAATCTTGCTGTGAAATAGACTCTACTTGAAAATTTGTTTCGCAAAATTTATATTCATAGCCTACTCACGTTTCAATAACCTAATATTTGATTTCATTGTTTATTTCTTTAATCATTTTCAGGCCTGTGAATATGATTATTTAGTTCAGTTACTATCTTATTCAGCTTGTACATTTTAATAACTAGAGCTACAATAAGAATTAGTAATACAAATCCTACTAGTATAAAAATAATCGCAATGCTATAAGTAATATGAGTATCAAAGTGAGCCCATATTGGCATAGTAGGGTTCACTGTCAAATTCAATAGTTGAGAAGAAAGGTTCTGTAATTTATCCAAGTAAAATTGGTTTCCTACATCCCATTGTGAAAATGAAAGATTTATAGGTAACTCTATGTGATAATATGTAACTTCTACGGTATGTCTACTATCTAAGATTATTTGATTTGCTATCACTGAATCGAACGCATTGTAAGATAAGAAATAAGCTCTGTGTTGATCGTCTGAATAATTTGAATAAACTGGTGTTTGGACATTTCTAGAGACAACATGAACAGTTGTTAATGCTGAAAACAAAATACCTACTGGGGTGTATAGATAAATAAATTTGGAGTTTGTTTGAGATGCTTTTACGGTACATGATTGCGTCGTGTTTCTATACACCAGATCAGTTATACATCTAGAAACTGGTGTAGTTGATATTTGAGGTGTATCACATAAGAAGAGATAGCTTTTCCAAATGCATTTTTTATGAGAAAGAGGATAAAGTTGTTTTTCATTCAAATATTCCATTTCTGGTAGTTCTAATTTAATATGTTTGTCCTGATGTATATACCCTAGATTTGAAATCTGGAATAAGGGGCGTACATCCGTAGGTAAAATAAGGGGTATTTTTAAAAGTACTGTTAGAACTTGCAAATCCATATTATATTCTAGAAGTGTCGTATGAGTAGTCGAATACAATAAAGCTAGGTCCTGTTTGAAAATAGTATGTTTCAATAGACTATGTTGTTCAATTATTTGCTTTGCATGGTCCGTATCTAGTATGCTAAAAGAAAGAATATTTTGATAAACATCTGCAAAAGTGTGAAGAATTCCCTCATGAAGCTGGTATGTAGTCATAAAAGCCATTAGGCTTGTTTCGTGGGTAAGAAAATTACAATATTCTGTGGTCACTGCCAGTTTCAAAGATTCAAAAGATCCTTGAATGGCGAGAATGACGTCATGCTGAATTGGAAGAGCTTTATTAAAATTGGTTTTCATTTGTTGAAGTTCGAATTCCATGATTTTTTTCATGACGTTCAAGGTTATCTACTAAGTGATTTAGACGATGTAATTGATAAGCGTTATAGGAAGAAAGGGCTAAGCTTCCTAGTCCTAGTAATGAAGCAAATAAAAATCGTTTGTTTCTTTTACACTGGCAAGTAACAGAATTATTTTCCGAAATAATAAAATGACAAGGGATTAAATTTAATATCTTTTGTCTAAATTCGGTATCTGTTTCTTTAGTTGATTCTAAATATTGGTGGAATCGCGTGTATGAATTCTTTTTGACCGTGTCGAACTGAAATCAAAGTGAATGCGCAACGGTTGATAGTTATATTGGGAGACATGAATGCTAACTCCCCGCTGTGCTAATGCTATGCCCAGATTTCCAATGGTGAATTGCGATTTCTGTGTCAAGGGGTCTTTTGCTAGTGTATGTTGTACTGTCACGATGGTTATTAAAATTAGAAAATTAATATTTGTGGACCTGCAACAAAAGGAGAAAAAAAATTTAGGCTAAAACAATGTATGTTCGTAGTATACTTTAATATATATAATAACGACTAATTAAAAATAATATGAATAAATATTCAAAACATTCTTTTAAGATTTTTTTAATGCAATCACTCTAAGTTTGTTGAATGTCTATAAATAGTAAATTCTCTAATTTCCTATATCGCGAAATAAGAAAGTTTTCGGACTAACTAGCTTATCAAAGAAATAGAATAGTCCCAGGAAAGAAAAATAAGTGTATTGATTCCTTTGTGTTCGAAAAAGAAAACCGTAAGGCACTTATACTCACGGTGTCCAAAGAAAAGAGACTGTTATCGCGCAGTCTATTCGCACTTGCTGAGTGAACAAAAGAAATCAATACGAAAGGCTTTCACCAGAGTGACCTAATATCCCTATTCTAGACTAACATATGATCCTCTTCTTTTCACATGTACCATCTCGATATTCGTCCAGTGGTTCTTGGTTTCGCTTCTATTGGTCATCATCTTTCGTTGATTGAAGATCTGGTTGACTTTCAAAGTTTCAGCGTGGGAACATCTTAAGTTGATAGTAGAAACTTGTTTCTTCTTTGGGCGTCTCTGTGTCCACCGGCGTCTATGGGTGTCATCTAGCGTCTTCGCTTGTCCTTTGGTGCTGATCACATCATTCATCATGTTTCTTAGTTGTAGATGTTGAATTGTTTCCATAAATGTAAATCTTGGAGAATTTTCTTCTTCCCATGTGTTGTGGAGCAAATTGCCCACTTTCCAGGCTAATGAATGTTTATGTCACAGCGTCTTCTTCTCTTACTGATGAAATCTTCTTTAAAGATCTGATGTCCACTTCATCACGTTTGGCGTTACTCTTCTTATATTGATATTCTATGACGATTTTGTTCGCACTGTTAGTGAAACCTACAACTGTAGCTTTCTTGTTATATTTGTGACAGAACACTTCTGGGATCCCTTTCTTTTTCTGATGGTCCTTCACTAAGACAACGTCCCCAATCTGGAATTCTGTTTGTTTGTTTTCTTGAAGAAACTTCTCAAGTTGCTTTTGATAATTCTTGATCATATTTTGATAAGCCTCTTCTCTTATCGTTTTCAAAACTTCAATGCGATCTGCATTTTCGATGTTTTGCACTGCAGTCTGAAATTCATTTTCCAACAATGACCTTGGCTGATAAGCATGTAGCAAAAAGAAATTGCTAAATTATGTTGTTACGTTTGTAACATTATTTAACGAAAAGGTGAGTGCTGGAAAAAATAAGTCCCATATGTGTCCTTTAGACGACACATAGTGTCGTAACACTTGCTGAATAGTGTCTGCTGTTTTCTCCACCAAACCTAAAGATTCGTACTGATTGACAGCTATGAAATTCAATGTGGTTCCCAACCTTTCTGAAAGTTCAGCCATTATTTTACTACGGTGTCTGGGAAGTCTGTCCAAAAAAAAAATTTCTCTGGCAGACCATACTTGAGAAATACTTTCCGATATAACGAGTCAGCAATTGATTCTGCTGTTAAGTCTATTAAAGCATCTGTTACAATATACCTAGTACAAAGATCACATGTGATGAGAATGTATTTGTTATGCTTTTCAGACATTGGGAAAGGGCCTACCTGATCGATTTGGATAGTAGAAAAAGGCTGTGATTGAGCATATGTCTGTGGTAACATTTTTGGAGGTTTAGTGACTCTCTTATTTAATAAACAGAATGGGCAACTTCTAACCTGTTTCTAATGAACGTTTTCATGTGTGGAAAATAAATTCTATGCAGTGCATAGTTATATGTTCTCGTTTGACCTTGATGAGCAGAGGTTAATGGTGACTTATGAATCATATCAAACACTTTGTTTTGTAACTTAAAGGGAATACATAGTAAACGTTTGGCTGCGTTTGCCAACTTATGTATTCGGTAAAGTTTTCCATCTACTAATTCATAGCATTTCGACATTCGTACTGCATTGGTGTTAGATGAAACTTCTCCCGTTTCTAAATATTTATAAATATCTCCAAAGAATGTGTCCTCTCTTTGATAGTGGCCTATATCCTGTGGCTCTGTGAAATTAGCTAAACATTTGTCTTGATCGATATTTTTTACTGAAAGATTTTCCGGCTGTACGGGAAGTAGTGTGTAACGGATAAGTCCGTCAGCTATATTGAGCTCACTTTTTACATGTATTGGCGTGAATTGATAGTCTGATATATAAAAATACAATTTCAAAAGTTTTGGTGGCAAATTCTTACTAGTCTTCGGAAATGTTAGAGCTCTTGAATCTGTCTTCAGATAAAAATGTCTTCCAAGCAGGAAGTAACGAAATGCTCGAAATGAAGCTATAATTGCTAGAAGTTCAATTTCTAAAACACTCAATGTTTTCTCTGATTCTGTTAACAAACGAGAGTAGTATGAGATAACATATCATTCACCTGAATTTTCATCATCTGTCTGCAGCAAAATTGAAGAAATTGCTGTCCTTGACCCGTCAGTATACAAGCACAAGGGTTTGTTTTGATCGTACGGTGCGAGAGCTGGGGCTGTTAGCAATTTCTGTTTCAAAAGTTCAAAAATTTCTTGATGTTGAGGGGTCCATTCAAACCTTTCTCGTTTACGAACGAGCTTTTGAAGCGGTTCCGTGATTTCTGCATAATTGGGCAAAAATTTTCGAATATAATTACAAATCCCTAAGTAGGATCGTAATTGTTTTGTATTTTTAGATGGAGGATAAGTTTCAATAGTTTTCAAAATTTTGTCTGAAACTTGAAACCCAAATTTTGAAATTTTGTGTCCCAACGCTATGATTGATTTCATGAGAAACTGTGATTTCTCTACCGACACTCTTAAACCATAGATTCTCAGTCTATGCAACAGTTGTTCTAGAACTTCTACAAATTTCTCTTCAGAATTTGAAAATAGAAATAGATCATCCACATATAAGGCTATATTGTCGGGCTGTAAATTAGCTAGTACAACTGAGAGGAACGTATTAAAATAAAAAGGAGAATTTACGTATCCTTGTGGCATACGAAGGTATTCGAATTTTCCAAGATTTGGAATGCTAAATGATGTAAATTTCCTTGATTGAGGCTCTAATTCTAATGTGAAAAAGGCATTAGAAATATCTAAGTATCCGTAGTACAAGTGTCCTGACATAGTTGACAGTATTTCACTGACAGGAGGTAAACTAACACTATGATGTAAAACTCGCGAGTTCAGTTCTCTCAGATCAATAATCTTGGGCAGTTTTCCTGACGGTTTCCTAAGAAACATAACCGGAGAATTATAAGGCGAATTGGATCTTTGTATCACCCGTTGTTCCAATAACGTATTTATAAATTGCGTAACTTCCGATTTCAGTGCATGTGGAATTGGAAATTGTTTGCGTGAAAACGGAATGTCTGTGTTAAGTTCAATTTTACATTGAAAATGTCTTGCTTTTCAGGATTCCACGTAAACACATCAGCAAAGCGGTAGCAGAGGTCTATTACTTTTTCTCTATATTCAGGACTGGCATCTTGACCAATATTTAATTTTGAAATTTGAAATAACTGTTGTCCTTCCCGTAATAATTCCTCATCCACATAATTTTCATCTATTGATTGGCAACATTGATTTGACTCTTCAATTTGAACATCTTCCACCTTTCCGATTACGAAATTCTTATGAAGAACGACTTTTGTGACTAAAGGGTTAATAATTTCAACTACAGGTTCGTTTTTATTTACAATAGCTCGCGGCACTAAAATTCCTAGTTTCTCAATTATAGACATGTCTGGCTCTAAAATCACCTCTTGACCTGATTTCGAATTAATACATTTAAGTGGAACAATTATTCTTGTCCTTGGAGGAAGATACGTCCTCCTATGAATAACAAACTTTGGATCATATGCCTCTGTCAACAAACAAAATATTGGCTCTGAAACCTGATGACCCGTATTACTCTGTTGTTGTGTGTTACGAGGAGGCTTTCCATATCTAAACAAAGATAGTATCTTATTAAGGTAATCAACACGGGCGTTATGAAAAATAAAGAAGTCATTTTCTAAAAGAGTTTTCGGGCCAAAATTTTCCACAATTCTGATTCTGAACCTGTGATGAAAGGATCGACCGTTGATTAGAAATTTGATTATGGCTGTGTGTTTCAGCTCTATAGGTTCACATGAAACACCAACATCTTTCTTAATTTCCTGTGACAATTTAGTTTTAGGAGATAGCAATGATTTATCCAAAATTGATATTGTACTTTCCGTATCTGCAATTATTTTTAATGGTTACTTTCTCAGTTGTATTGTAAATCTAACCATGTCCCCTTCAATTTTTAATAGAGTCTGTATCTCTTCTCCCTGAATATTCTTTTGTTTATGTTGACGGTGTACATTAGTATTAAATATCTCTACGGGTGGGCCCTTTTTCTTGTTATCTGTACATCCATCGTCTGCATGTACAGACGTTGTCAGTTTAAATTATGAGTTCCCTGTACTTGATTCATTTGGGAAGGGTTTTGTACTGGAACATAATATGTCGTACCATTACTTTGCATGTGATGTACACCCAGCATTTCATTAAAACTAGGTACCTGTTGTACATGAGACACATTAGTATGGTGACAACAACACTGGTTGTTATGATAACTTGCGCGTCCTGATCTAAAATTACCGCGACCACCACGGCCTAGAAAATTGTTATTTTCCCTCTAAAATTGTTGTATTGAGTATTCTGATGGGATTGCGAATTATTTTGTGCACAGCGAGTGATTGACTTTAGCGAATCTGAAGAACCGCCTTCGATTCTCAGCGACAATTTTTCTATTTCTTTCTGTAACTGGTTAATAGAAGATGTAACCTCACTACTATGAGATGATGATGAAGGTGTGTTGGTGTTCTGAGTTTCCGAGTGTTCAGCTCTGTGTTGTTGTTTTTCTACTAATTCTCTAATTGCTTTCTTTTTATTTTTCCTGTGCCTATGTGACGTAATCTCGTCCTCGGACGAAGAACTGTCAGTAACCGTAGATTCTGATTCAGAATCAGATGACGAACACCTACATTTCCCTTTTCTACACTTCTTCTTATACGCTTTCTTAATACGTGCATCTATTTCTCGCTTTTTCCTATTTCTAATTTTACATTCATTTGCTTCTAACGTATAGAGAGCCTGAATAAACGCATCTAAAGTGTCAAAAGACTCGTAACCTAGGCGTTGAATATAGTACGGTTTCAACCCTGCTGTAATGATTGAAATGGTCTGCTCTTCTGTCAAAGTCGGAGCATGTTTGTCTACCATGGATAAAATATCATAAACAAACGACTGAATGGGTTCATGTTTTTTTCTGAATCCTATTCTGTACGGTAGAGAAAAAAATCTACACTATCTCTAGCATTCTTGAAACATTTAATTATCTCAGCTTTACAATACGCTTAGGTTGTTTCATCTGTAATGTTCTTTCTCTTTAACAAAGTTCGCAATTGTTCTTTTAGTTTCCTTGGAAACGCGGTAATTATCATTTGTTTTGCTATTTCATCAGTCCAATTATTTAACCGTACACAATCATCATATTAATCAAAGAACTGCTGTATCGTGATTTTGTGTGATTTAACTTTCGGAACAGGATAATGAGAATTATACACGTTAACAATAGGATTTTGAGCTCCCTGGCCTTCACTGTGTTGTCCCTGCATTTTCTTACATCTATTGTATTTCCGTTTTAGTGGAGGGATTTTTACTTTTATTGGGATCTTTTTGTATCTTAACGTTCTAAATTGTCCGTCTGAATGTTCTGTATCACTGCTGGAAGTATTTATCATATCCTACATACGAACAGAAAAATAAACCTTCGCATTGCGGCTTACAACCTAAGCAAAGTACACTCACCATTAGTTTGTAAACGCAGCAAATTCATATATGACAACAAGAATCTTGGTGTATTGTACATTTCTTTAGTAACAAGAGGAAATTAATCTCGCAAGACTATATAGCATTACAACAACTGACGTCTGTAATCTCAACATACTATGAGAGAGAGAAAAAGAAAGGACATGAAACTCCTTTTACTCAACTTAAAAAACTGTTATCGTCTAAATAATTTAAACTACGCGTGATACGCTTCATTCCCATATGTATGAGGCAACGGAATCAAGCATGATGTATCTAATTTAATGTAACTTGAATGGCCTATAAATTAGCGAGACCTCCGAAATCGAAACATATGTGGTAAATGACCATAATCTAATTGATGTTGTCCGGAGTAGTAGAAAATGGATCGATCTGGAACAGCATTGAACAGTATTGAACAGCATTGGCCAACTCAGGAGCCCCTGGGAAATTGAGTACCTTACACCTTGAACCCACGGTCTTTTACGACCTCCATTTTAGGGGTGAATTTGTTCCCTTTTATGAGCACTTTTTAGGGGTGTATTCGTTCTCTTTTATGAGCATATTCTTAGGGGTGTACTCGTTCCCTAGAAAATGGATCGATCTGGGCCATATTACAACAGCATAGAACAACTCAGGAGCCCCTGGGAAATTGAGCACCTTAGACCGTGAACCCACGGTCTTTTACGACCTCCATTTTAGGGGTGTATTTGTTCCCTTTTATGTGCACTTTTTAGGGGGTGTACTCGTTCTCTTTTATGAGTACATTTTAAGGGGTGAACTCGTTTCCTTTTATGAGCATATTTTTCCACCCCTTATTTTACCATAGCAGAAATTACACTGACACTACAAAAGAGCACAGAATACATGATCACAGCAGAGCAGAGAATACATGATTCATTCCCTTTTAAGGGGTGTACTTGTTCTCTTTTATGATCACTTTTCCACCCCCTATTTTAACATAGCAGATAACACATAAGATTACGAACACATTTAAGAGCAGATAACACATAGCAGAACAAGTAAAAGAGCATGGTTTATTTTTCAACCCCTATTTTAACATAGCAGAGAATACATAATATTCATTCCCTTTTACACCCCTTATTTTACCATAGCAGAGAATACATGGAGACTACGAAGACATAGTAGAGCAGATAATCTTTTATGAGTACACCACCCCTATTTTAACATAGCAGAAATAGCAGACAATGAGCAAAGATTACAATCGAACACACACGGTCTACAGATAGTCATTTTAAGGGGTGTATTCATTCTCTTTGATGACCACTTTTTCCACCCCTAAGAAAAGACTATAAACGTAGCAAATTCGTTTCCAACCCTTATTTTAACATAGCAGAAATGTATTCGTTTAGGGGTGTATTCATTCTCTTTTATGAGCACTTTTCCAACCCCTATTTTAACATAGCAGAAATTACATAAGACTCATTCCCTTTTTCAACCCCTATTTTAGCAGACAATGAATACCTATGTAACATAGCAGAGCTAATAAAAGACTATGGCTTATTTTTCAACCCTTATTTTAACATAACAGAAATCACACAGAGACTACGAAACATAGCGAAGACCACCTCTATTTAAACATAGTCCATTTTAGGGGTGGACTCATTCTCTTTTATAAACATCGTATCCAAGCCCTATTCGAACACAGCAAAAACTAGAAAATAATGGGGGATGTACTTGCTCCCTTTCTAACCCCCTATTTCCCACAGAGGCTACGGACATAGGAGATTACATAGCAAAGAATTCTTTTTACCTTGGTCTTATAGTTTATGTGTGATACGTCCTTTCTATGACAATTTTAGCCGATTTGGATGAAACTCGGTATATAGGGGTTTTCGGACATGCTGATTACTAGAGACCGGATGTTAGGCAAAATGCCTATTCTTTAATATTAAAGATATGATCAAAAATAACGTTTTAAAGTTTATATAGGGGGTTATAGTTTCGATTAAAGCCAATTTTATTTTGCCTATTTTGCCTATTTCGACCTTTACTGCCTAAATAATTGCCTTAGTGCCTAATATTGCCTATTCTATGCATTTTCTTCAAAATAAGCCTTCATTGTGAAAATATATAATTTATATACATAAATAATACACATATATGTACGTATATTAGGTGTTTGTAAACACAAGCACGTGGTAGGTTACAATATATACACAGGGTGAACTTCAAAGATGTGCACATACTTCCGAGGTGATTAATGATATCAAAAGAAGACAAAAAGTTCTCTTGTAGTTTGTCGAATTCCATGCGTGTGCGATTGATAATGATGCCAATTTGGAATTGAAAATCGAATATTGACAATTGGACTGGAACAGATAGATGTGCACATAAGTTGGGAGGTGATTCGTGACATGAAAAGAAGACAAAAAATCCTGTTGCTTGTGGAATTCCGCGTCCTGTACGATTGACAGGGGTGCCAACTTGGAATCGAAAATCGAATCCTGACAATTGGAACGGAACAGATATATGTGCACATACGTTGGGAGGTGATTCGTGACATGAAAAGAAGACAAAACGTCCTTTTGAATGTCACGTATCACCTCCCAGAGTATGTACACTCTTTTATGACTCGCTCCAATTGTCAGGATTCGATTTTCGATTCACAGTTGGCCCCCCTGTCACTCGTATACGACGCGGAATTCCACAACATGTAAGAGGACTTTTTGTATTCTTCTGATGTCACGAATCACCTCCAGAAGTATGTGTACATCTTCCAGGTTCACCCAATATATGTGAAATGCATAGCAAGCTTCGTTTTTATATATGCAATAAAAGAAGATATTGACAAAGAAGTATGTTTCTATATTCTTTGAGCATTATTTATGACTTGAATCTATTTTTTAATGGTATTGAGTATTTATCTTCATTATTTCGATCCACATTTTAGTGCCTATTTTACTGCCTATTTTTTTAAATTTTTACTGCCTATGTGCCTGCCTATTTTTTAGATTTTTAGTGCCTAAACATCCGGTCTCTACTGATTACGAATATCACACCTATTTTTACCTGGGTCTTATAGTTTATGTGGGATACGCCCTTTCTATGACAATTTTAATCGATTTGGATGAAACTCGGTATATGAGGGTTTTCGGACATGCTGATTACGAATATCATATTTCTTTCTACCTGAGTCTTATAGCTTATGTGGGATACGCCCTTTGTATGACACTTAAAACCAAATCACTCGTAAACGAAGCAACATATTGAGATGGTGTTTCCACATTTAGTAACTGGTCATCAACCCCTGCAAGTTCCAAAAATAATGACCATCGAGGTCAAAGGTCAAAATACTTAAAACCTAATAACTCCAAAACGGAACCACATATTGAGATATTATTTCCATATTTAGTAATTGGTTATCAACTACTACAAGTTCCAAAAATAATGACCATCGAGGTCAAAGGTCAAAATACTTAAAACCTAATAACTCGAAAACGGAGCCACATATTGAGATGGTGTTTCCAAATTTAGTAATTGGTCATCAACTACTACAAGTTTCAAAATAATGACCTTCCAGGTCAAAGGTCAAATATTTAAACGCAAATAACTCTTAAACAGAGCAACGTATTGAGGTGCTGTTTCCAAATCTAGTAATACGTCATCAACTATTACATGTTCCAAAAGTACTGACTATCGAGGTCAATGGTCAAATATTTAAGCCTTAATAACTTTAAACAAAACCTGTATGACCTATTCAATTTTGTACCAAGCAGAGAAAAGTGAAGAATGAATAAATATGACTGGCTTACTTCGAGAAAGAAAGCGAAGATATTTCATTTTAACTAGCTGAAAATTTTAAATAATCTTGTATTATTTAAACAAACGAAAGGATAAATTTTATACCAACGAGAAATGCCATTTTATACCATTTTGTATTACTCCAATAAACGAAGGAATACCAGAAAAAAAGAAGTGAAGAATGAATAAAATTTAGGTGGATTATTTTCATTTGTACCAACTGGAAAAGAGAAGAAGAGCTACTTTAACTAGCTCATTATGTACTGTTTAAAAAAACCAAAATAGACCATTATGTAACTTTTGAACTACTTAAATGTTCTATTTTTGTATCAATCAGAAAAACCCGAAGAAGGATCATTTTAACAAGTTCATAATTTCTGTAACGAAAGAATAATTTCGATGTTCTACTTTTATACCAACGAGAAAAAAATGAACTAGCTGAATATACGAAATTATTAATTTAAGTGACCTATTCAATTTTGTATCAATGAGAAATGACATTTTAACTGGCTCAGAATTTTACTACTCAATTAAACAATGGAGTATTTAGTTTTGTACCTCCGAGAGAAAAAAGAAATTGCACCATTTTGGAGTATTCAAATAAACAAAGGAATTATAATTTGTGTCAACTCTAAAATCAATTAAACGAAGTAATGCATTTGAGTGAGCTATTTAATTTGAAAAACCGAAGTTGTGTATTTTATACCATTTCGTATTATTTCAAAAAACAAAGGAATAAGCAAAAAGGATCATTTTATATCATTTTAAACTAGTCTAATAAACGAAGGCATAAATATGAGTGAGCTATTTAATTTTGTAGAAACCAAAGGATCATTTTAACTAGCTGAGTATTTTCACGAAAGAACAAAATTGTACTAATCAGAAAAAGCGAAGAGGACCCATTTTAACTAACTGAGAATTTCCGTACCTTTTGTACTATTTAAACAAACGATTAGATAAATTTGAGTGGCCTGTTTTTTTTGTACTAACCAGAAAAATCGAAGAAGGTCCAATTTAGCTAACTCAGAATTTATATACGTTTTGTTTAGGTGTACTAGTTTTTGTACCAGCGTGAAATGCCATTTTAACCAGCTCAGTAGTATTCAAATAAACAAAAAACCGAAGAAGGATCATTTTCGTTCACTAGCCCAATGAACGAAAGAACAAATTTGAGTATTCTACTTTTTATAACAAACAAAGAAGAACCATTTTGTACTACTCAAAAAAACGAAAGAAAAAGCGAAAAAGGACCACTTCAACTAGCTCAGAATTTATATACGTTTTGTTTAGGTGTACTAGTTTTTGTACCAGCGTGAAATGCCATTTTAACCAGCTCAGTAGTATTCAAATAAACAAAAAACCGAAGAAGGATCATTTTAACTAGCTCAGAATTTCTGTACTTTTGTGACATTCAAACAAATGAAAAAACTAAATTTGGATGGAGTATTATTTTTTGTGCCAAGCAGAAAAAGGAAAGAATTTGTACTGACCAGAAAAGGCGAAGAAGGATCATTTTATACCTTTTTGTGCTATTTAAATAAACGAAGGAATAAATTTGAGTGATCTATTCAATTTTGTACCAATCAGAAGAAAAGCAAAGAAGGGCCAGTTTAACTAGCTCAATATTTTTTTGTGCTACTCAAATAAACGAAAGGAATAAATTTGAGTGACCTATTCAATTTGGTATCAACGAGAAATACCATTTATACCTTTTTGTGCTATTTAAATAAACGAAGAAAGCGAAGGAGGACCATTTTAACTAACTTAGAATTTTATACCATTTTGTACTAATCAAATAATCGAAGGAATAAATTTTTGTGACCTATTCAGTTTTGAAAACAAGCAGGAAAAGAAAAGAATTAACATTTTGTACTAACTAAATAAACCAAGGAATAAATTTAGGTGGCCCATTTAGTTTTGTACCAACCATGAAAAAAAGCGAAGAAGTTCCATTTTAACTAGCTCAATATTTTTGTACCATATTAACTAACTCAAAGAAACGAAAGAATAAATTTTGAGTGGCTTAAGCAAAGAAGGTCAATTTGTACCTTTTGTGCTATTAAAACTGAGTGACCTATTCAATTTTATACCAAGTAGAAAAAATTTTGTTTGCAATTTAAAAAACTGAGAAGGTCTACTTTCTGTACCAACCAGAGAAAAACAAAGAAATACCATATTCTGCTACTCACACAAACGACGGAATAAGCTCAGAATTTCTATATATTTTTGTGTTATTCAAATAAACGAAGGAATAAATTTGTATTCAGCGTGAAAACGAAAAACCTATACTGTTAATTCACCCGTCTGACCCCGATTTGATAGTTGAACTACGTGATAAAGTGAGAATCATATATCCAACACAGGAAATAGAAGAAGTGTATTATTTTAGACGCTATAATAGATATAATGATGAAATACTCCCCGAAAATGATGATGACAGTGTTTCAAATATTACCTGTTTTGAAATGGAAGCTAATGAGTGCGAGTGTACTAGTGAAAGTATTAGTGATACATGTGTTATACAATTGTTTAATGAGTACACATCAAATTCAGTATTATTATGTGAAGCATGTTCTGAACATAATGAAAATGAAAAAAGATCACAACTGTTTGCTGCAGTATAATTACGAATTATTACAAAAGGTGTGGACGATCTTAATTAAACGTGAAATAAGAGAGAAAATCTATAAACTTTATTTAAAGAACCATTTCAAAGGTTGTAATATTAAGAACACTTATACTTTGGAGAAATAATTTAACCTGGTATATGAATACATTACAGAATGTGATTATTATATCAAAGAAATACTAGAAATGTTTTTAGAGAAAGATAAACAATTATTTAATTCTGTAAATGAACAGTAGCATATGCATTTGATTGTGTACGAATAGAAGAACATATTAGGGTTAAAATTACAAAGGGTTACAGAGAAATGAACTCTTAACTATAATATTTTATAAGTGGATCAATTTGTAGTATTGTAATATTACAAACATTGGACTCTGGCAACTGAATTGTCAGTGAGAGTCAATTTAAATTGTTCTCTGGATGACACGAAAATATACAAAATGTAACACCACAAAGGTATAAAATTCTGAGCGGTTTCTTCTGATTGTTACAAAAATGAAATAGAGTAACACAAAATGGTATAAAAATACCGAGCTTGTTATAATGGAACTTCATTGTTGGTATAAAACTAAAAGGGGCTTGCTATAAAAGTGAATAGGTCACTCAAATTTATTCTTTCGTTTATTTGAGTAGCACAAAAAATATTGAGCTAGTTAAAATGGAACTTCGTGGTTGGTACAAAATTGAATTCGCTTTTTTTGCTTAGTACAAATTTATTCATTTGTTGATTTGTGTAGCACAAAAATACTCAGCTGGTTAAAATGGCCCTTCTTTGCTTTTCTTCTGATTGGTACAAAATTGAATAGGTCACTCAAATTTATTCTTTCGTTTATTTGAGTAGCACAAAAAAATATTGAGCTAGTTAAACTGGCCCTTCTTTGCTTTTCTTCTGATTGGTACAAAATTGAATAGATCACTCAAATTTATTCCTTCGTTTATTTAAATAGCACAAAAAGGTATAAAATGATCCTTCTTACCCTTTTCTGGTCAGTACAAATTCTTTCCTTTTTCTGCTTGGCACAAAAAATAATACTCCATCCAAATTTAGTTTTTTCATTTGTTTGAATGGCACAAAAGTACAGAAATTCTGAGCTGGTTAAAATGATCCTTCTTCGGTTTTTTGTTTATTTGAATACTACTGAGCTGGTTAAAATGGCATTTCACGCTGGTACAAAAACTAGTACACCTAAACAAAACGTATATAAATTCTGAGCTAGTTAAATTGGTCTTTTTTCGCTTTTTCCTTCGTTTATTTGAGTAGTACAAAATGGTTCTTCTTTGTTATAAAAAGTAGAATACTCAAATTTGTTCTTTCGTTCATTGGGCTAGTCAAAGGTTTATAAATTCTGAGTTAGCTAAATTGGACCTACTTCGATTTTTCTGGTTAGTACAAAAAAAACAGGCCACTCAAATTTATCTAATCGTTTGTTTAAATAGTACAAAAAGGTACGGAAATTCTCAGTTAGTTAAAATGGGTCTTCTTCGCTTTTTCTGATTAGTACAATTTTGTTCTTTCGTGAAAATACTCAGCTAGTTAAAATGATCCTTTGGTTTCTACAAAATTAAATAGCTCACTCATATTTATGTCTTCGTTTATTAGACTAGTTTAAAATGATATAAAATGATCCTTTTTGCTTATTCCTTTGTTGAAATAATACGAAATGGTATAAAATACTCAACTTCGGTTTTTCAAATTAAATAGCTCACTCAAATGCATTACTTCGTTTAATTGATTTTAGAGTTGACACAAATTATAATTCCTTTGTTTATTTGAATACTCCAAAATGGTGCAATTTCTTTTTTTCTCGGAGGTACAAAACTAAATACTCCATTGTTTAATTGAGTAGTAAAATTCTGAGCCAGTTAAAATGCCATTTCTCATTGGTACAAAATTGAATAGGTCACTTAAATTTATTATTTCGTATATTCAGCTAGTTCATTTTTTCTCGTTGGTATAAAAGTAGAACATCGAAATTATTCTTTCGTTACAGAAATTATGAACTTGTTAAAATAATCCTTTTTCGGGTTTTTCTGATTGATACAAAAATAGAACATTTAAGTAGTTCAAAAGTACATAATGGTCAATTTTCGTTTGTTTAAACAGTACATAATGAGCTAGTTAAAGTAGCTCTTCTTCTCTTTTCCAGTTGGTACAAAAGAAAATAATTCACCTAAATTTTATTCATTCTTCACTTCTTTTTTTTCTGGTATTCCTTCGTTTATTGGAGTAATACAAAATTGTATAAAATGGCATTTCTCGTTGGTATAAAATTTATCCTTTCGTTTGTTTAAATAATACAAGATTATTTAAAATTCTCAGCTAGTTAAAATGAAATATCTTTGCTTTCTTTCTCGAAGTAAGCCAGTCATATTTATTCATTCTTCACTTTTCTCTGCTTGGTACAAAATTGAATAGGTCACACAGGTTTTGTTTAAAGTTATTAAGGCTTAAATATTTGACCATTGACCTCGATAGTCAGTACTTTTGGAACATGTAATAGTTGATGACGTATTACTAGATTTGGAAACAGCACCTCAATACGTTGCTCCGTTTAAGAGTTATTAGCGTTTAAATATTTGACCTTTGACCTGGAAGGTCATTATTTTGAAACTTGTAGTAGTTGATGACCAATTACTAAATTTGGAAACACCATCTCAATATGTGGCTCCGTTTTCGAGTTATTAGGTTTTAAGTATTTTGACCTTTGACCTCAATGGTCATTATTTTTGGAACTTGCAGGGGTTGATGACCAATTACTAAATGTGGAAACACCAGCTCAATATGTTGCTTCGTTTACGAGTGATTTGGTTTTAAGTGTCATACAAAGGGCATATTCGTAATCAGCATGTCCGGAAACCCTCATATACCGAGTTTCATCCAAATCGATTAAATTGTCATAGAAAGGGCGTATCCCACATAAACTATAAGGCCCAGGTAAAAATAGGTATGATATTCGTAATCAGCATGTCCGAAAACCCCTATATACCGAGTTTCATCCAAATCGGTTAAAATTGTTATAGAAAGGGCGTATCCCACATAAACTATAAGACCCATTTAAAAAGAATTCTTTGCTATGTAATATCCTATGTCCGTAGCCTCTGTGGGAAATAGGGGGTTAAAAAGGGAGCAAGTACATCCCCCATTATTTTCTAGTTTTTGCTGTGTTCGAATAGGGGTTGGATAAGTGGGTCCAAAATTACTTATGCGACCGAAAACAGTATGTGGTGGTTGCCAACTTAGTTTCTGCTCAGCGTAACCATCCTTGTGGGGTTCCTCAAGGTAGTGTTTTAGGGCCTCTTCTTTTCTGCCTTTATATTAATGACTTAGCACAATCTCTAAAACACTGTAAGTATCACATGTATGTGGACGATGTTCAATTGTATCTATCTTCTTCACCAAAGCAAATAGATACTTGTATAACAAAGATGAACGAAGACTTGAGTAATTTGGCTAAATGGTCAGCTAATAATTGTTTGATTATGAATCCAGTCAAATCAAAGTCAATTTTAATTACTTCCAAACGTGCAACGACGTTAATAGGTGCTTCACTTTTTCCCAATATAACTTTAGAAGGCGTAAATATTCCCTTCTCTTCCTCTGTGAAAAATCTTGGCGTCATACTTAACAAATATTTAACTTGGTCCGATCAAATTAACGCATCATGCAAGAAGGCTTTTGGAATTCTTTATTCTCAGCAAATTAAAAAACTTTTTACCAACACAGTTGAAAAAAACTCTTGTTCATACCCTAGTGGTACCACATTTGGAGTACTGTGACACTACCTTAACTGACGCTGATATACATTTACCAAAGCGTTTGCAGCGAGTACAAAATGCTTGTATACGTTTTATTTTTAACTTAAAATTCTCAAATCATGTTACGCCATACTTTAAAAAGCTGCAATGGCTGAAGATGCAGCAACGGCGAAAATTGCACTCGTTGGTACTGCTGTATAAAACACTTACTTTTACAGAACCTTCCTATCTTCTAAAACATCTTAATTTTTTAAGCGATTTCCATGAGATGGACACAAGATCACGTTTTAATAGCCAACTTGCAATTCCTATTCATAGATCAACTTATTCATCCAAATCATATATAATTTCAACGTGTCGTGATTGGAATACTTTGCCAACCTCGGTACGTGAGTCAAAATCTTTAGCATCTTTTAAAAGAGCAGTTTATAATTTATTGTTATCGAAGCAGGGTTGAATGGACACAGAGACAGAAGAGCCAATAGAGAAGCCTGTCATAAAGATATGAAACTCAACACTTATTACATATTAAAACATGTATGTACTTTCGTGTAGCACTATATTATATTTGTGTGTGTCCAAGTGACAGTCTGTTTCTTGTGTTTGTTTTTTTTTTACTTTCTAACTTTTTTCCTTTTGCTATTGTTAGCTATATCCTTTGATTTTTCAATTTTGTGTCATGTTTAGGTGGTAGATAAGGCTACATATAGCCTTAACTTCGACATGTAAATTAAGTCAAAATAAATAAAAATAAATAAATAAATACAATGTTTATAAAAGAGAATGAGTCCACCCCTAAAATGGACTATGTTTAAATAGACGTGGTCTTCGCTATGTTTCGTAGTCTCTGTGTGATTTCTGTTATGTTAAAATAAGGGTTGAAAAATAAGCCATAGTCTTTTATTAGATCTGCTATGTTACATAGGTATTCATTGTCTGCTAAAATAGGGGTTGAAAAAGGGAATGAGTCTTATGTAATTTCTGCTATGTTAAAATAGGGGTTGGAAAAGTGCTCATAAAAGAGAATGAATACACCCCTAAACGAATACATTTCTGCTATGTTAAAATAAGGGTTGGAAACGAATTTGCTACGTTTATAGTCTTTTCTTAGGGGTGGAAAAAGTGGTCATCAAAGAGAATGAATACACTCCTTAAAATGACTATCTGTAGACCGCGGGTGTTCGATTGTAATCTTTGCTCATTGTCTGCTATTTCTGCTATGTTAAAATAGGGGTGGTGTACTCATAAAAGATTATCTGCTCTACTATGTCTTCGTAGTCTCCATGTATTCTCTGCTATGGTAAAATAAGGGGTGTAAAAGGGAATGAATATTATGTATTCTCTGCTATGTTAAAATAGGGGTTGAAAAATAAACCATGCTCTTTTACTTGTTCTGCTATGTGTTATCTGCTCTTAAATGTGTTCGTAATCTTATGTGTTATATGTTATGTTAAAATAGGGGGTGGAAAAGTGATCATAAAAGAGAACGAGTACACCCCTTAAAAGGGAATGAATCATGTATTCTCTGCTCTGCTGTGATCATGTATTCTGTGCTCTTTTGTAGTGTCAGTGTAATTTCTGCTATGGTAAAATAAGGGGTGGAAAAATATGCTCATAAAAGGGAACGAGTTCACCCCTTAAAATGTACTCATAAAAGAGAACGAGTACACCCCCTAAAAAGTGCACATAAAAGGGAACAAATACACCCCTAAAATGGAGGTCGTAAAAGACCGTGGGTTCACGGTCTAAGGTGCTCAATTTCCCAGGGGCTCCTGAGTTGTTCTATGCTGTTGTAATATGGCCCAGGTCGATCCATTTTCTAGGGAACGAGTACACCCCTAAGAATATGCTCATAAAAGAGAACGAATACACCCCTAAAAAGTGCTCATAAAAGAGAACAAATTCATCCCTAAAATGGAGGTCGTAAAAGACCGTGGGTTCACGGTGTAAAGTACTCAATTTCCCAGGGGCTCCTGAGTTGGCCAATGCTGTTCAATACTGTTCAATGCTGTTCCAGATCGATCCATTTTCTACTACTGTCCGGAATCTTAATTTTACACATAAATGGATAAAACCGGATGGTTCCACCATAACGTGTGCTACAAATTTCTAACTGGAATGATTTAGTATCTTAGAAACTTTTTATACTTGGGGGGTTAGAGCGTAGCTCATCTGAAATTTGTGTGTATTTAGACAACTCAAGGATGAATTCAACTAATCATCTTAGAATAAGAAATGAAATAATCAATTACTTTTGGATATTTTCGACATCACACCACAAGCTATTAGGATTCGAAATGGTCTAGAAATCTACTACATCGTAATGGCACAGAAACTTAACCATTATGGATATCTAACATCGCAAATAGATGCAGTACTCACAGATAGTTCAGCTCAGTTCAACTCCAAACGATGTCTTTCCACTATCCAATCTTAATCACAACTCCCCGAGTCTACACTCCGTCCTCAACCAGCACAACCCCTTTCCGGGATTCAGGTGCTTCCTGGTTGTGGCGAAGAGCTTAGCTCAGGTCTCTTTCTGCAATCTCTTACTTACTTATTTCCGTATAGGAAAACTTCCTATAATTGTGGTGTGATGCCGACGTTATCTGTTTTTATTTTTTTCTAAGCAGTTTGAATATCACTTCCTTGTTTTATAGTAAACAAAAATAAATTAAAAAATACATGCAAAGATCTTGGGTACTTTACAATATTGTTTATTTCAAGTGATATGCTGGTTTCTCTTCAGTACTTTGCCCATATTGCGGTTTCATTTATGAATTCTCATTTAAAGAAACGAGAAAAAATGGTCAGGAGAATATGTGGAAAAACATAAGCGATAGTGATCTCCGTCTGCATAGCAATGTATAATGGAATTGGAAGTCAACTATTCATTATTCAGTTGAATGCACACTCTTTGGCTCATCGAGCCTTCCGGAAAAAAGTACAAACTTCTTTCAGATAGAAAGAAGAAAAAAGAATTAAGAATGACTTTTTACTCAACACTCTAAAGCAGCGTTTCCCAACCGGTGTGCCGCGGCACACTGGTGTGCCGTGAATGGGCCGCTGGTGCGCCGCGAGGAAATCGAGACAAATTATTAATTCTATAGCAATCAAATTGCAAGACAAAGGAAAAATCTATATTTGTATTTCACATTACTATGAACCTCTACTATGAATCTACAACTTTAAGTTTCATACCGTGTTACTTTTCTGTATATTTTTAATGTTGAAAATGTACTTGTTATCATTGTTATGACTATTATTGCTTCTTTATTGCTGCAGACTATTTCGTAACTTGAAATTTTAAAATATCATTCAATCCATTCGACAAAGCAAATATGCACACAAATTATCTACATTTGTGTTTTAAAACTAAAAGAGATTTATTTGTTCGTTCGTTATTTAGTGATCTTTCTTCTTAGTGAAAGGTTTGATACAGTTTTCGAAAAAGACAGCTTAGGTTTAAAAACCTGAGTCCAATTTTTCATTGCAATTGTTTTCTATTTTTAAATTAGAATGAAAAATAAGCATAAAGATTTACCACGGGGAAAAAGCAGTGATCGAGCTTTCTTCTCTGTGAGAAGGGGTGTCGTCCCACTTGCGACAGACCTATTAATGACAGGAACTGTTAACTGTCCTATGAGCGACCGATTCGATCTGCTAACTGCCCTATGAGTCACCGATTCGTTCATACTAAGATAATGGAAGAAGATAAGGTTCTCTTCTTTAACTTGTTTCATGCTAATGTGATATAGAACCTAACAAAATGTACTATGTAAGTTTTTGCCCCACCTGAATTTAATACGTTAGAATGCTCTCATTACATTAACAATGTTTTATACTTTTTTCCTAATATAATATTTTTGAACTAATTTCTATGAATACACTGACTATATCAAAGGGAAAACTAACTAAATATTTAGAGTAGCTCCGCCTTTGACTGTGATTCTAATATAATTAAAAAATTCATGTTAAAATGATACGGAGTATAAGTTTTGATTGAATATGTTTATGGCATAAGAAAGAAATCAGAAAGAGGTAGGGGCGCCCGAAGAAAATTTTCTAGGGAGGGGCAAGGGGCATCTCCATGGTTGCTATATCACGTCTGGTATATCTGGTATTTAATATGCGTGGTTTGCTATATTACGTATACATTTTCGTGAACCAGGGGGGCGACACCTGCCTTCCCGTCGGGCGCCCATGGAAGGAGGGTGTTCACCACTTAAGGATATCAAAGAAATCTAAAAACGCGGTGCATTCGGAGAAATTATTACACAAGTTACAAATCTCTCGCAGGACTTAACAGTTCGTCTAGTTATAAGGGATTATTTCAGATTGCTATACGACAAGCTTTTATGTATAAGTCAAAACAAGGGAGAAGACAGATTAAGCAATTATACGTTTTAGTAGCTTAGAATAGGGAGGAAGATAGTTTAAAGAGTGTGTTTACCTTTTGGATTGTTTAGAGTGAACTGCATTGTAATTGGTGGGATTGGTTGAGAATAGCCAATCAGATGTCTTTTATCATTGAATTTTTTTATTATCTTTATTCACAGTGTCTTAAGAAGTCTAAAAAGTTGATAGTTGGCGAAACTGTTACACGTTTAAGTTTTTCAAAATAAAATATATTACTGTACTTAGTGAGTAATTAGAATTGAATCAAATTAAGTACAGAAAAGAGTGTTTTTGAAGCAAGTCGATATTACAACTATATTTTCAATAATTACATAGGAATATACTTTTCATGGAAATACCCCTGTTTTCTCGTTAAGTTATTTGCTATGTTTTATGTCAAATCTAACTCATTTTTTTAAAAAAGTTTTATTTGCACTCACAGTAGAGAGAAAATATATTTGATGAACCGAATCACTGCACGTACATTTTTCATAGCAAGGTTGTTCGAACGCTAATAACGTCAGAGGCAAAAATATTTTACGAGAAGAACCATATCATCTTCCATCATCTCAATGTAAATGAATCGGTAGCTCATAGTTCCTGTCGTTAATAGGACTGTCGCTTCTAGGACTAATTTGTGAGAAGGAGATCAGTAATCACAGAAAAAATACCACAATATTTTATATTTACAAATAATAGTATCTATGACTGTGCCGCGAGAATTCAAGTTACACCGTAGTGTGCCGCAAGTTGAAAAAGATTGGGAAACGCTGCTCTAAGGTCTTACAAGCTTGCCTCTATACGGAATAGAAATACTATTTTTTACTTTTGGTTGGTTTGATTTGGAATGTATTGTCTCGTTCAATGCTGAAGCTGTATGAGACGTGAACCTACAACTTATAATTGGGATCCGACCCATATGAGCTTCCAGCGAGTGGTAATTCCTTGTGAACAAGGCTAAAAAGGAGTGTGCGTTAAACTGGGAGATGCATACTCGATTTCCACTGCCGTTATTTCCTGTATTGTATATTGGAGTTAATTAACGCAGGCTTTCCTATGCTCCTATATTTCCTATTTTTCCTATATATTTGTGTGTCTTCCTATGAACTATATTTCCTACATTTTAACGAAACCTCCTATATTTTTGTGGTGTTGCTACTTCCACTTGTGAAAATAACATAAGGAAATAAGGTGTGGATGGTTGGAGAGCTTTTTGTCTCCACAGTAGGGTGGCTGAATGGAGACTCGTCTGTGTTTCGTCGTTACTTCTCATTGTCCAAAGATAATTACATCAAACAATATACAGTTAGCGCAAAAAGTATTCATACACCTACAAAATGGAACAAAAATAAACTAGTTTCGCCATATTAAAAAGCTCTTTGCAGTGGTATTTTAAAGACATAAATAATTTATTTAGATGTATCAATACTTTTTCCACTAACTGTAGGCAAATAATTGTAGAATATGTTACACATGGTCAAATGTTACCTTAAAAGCGCCAGTTGCAGAATGCTTATATTTTAGATTTTATTTTGCATTTCAGATAATTGTTCCAGGAAGGGTGCAGCGGTATTTCTGCGTCCTCTCCGTAGCGTTTTCAGTATTCCATTGTCATTTCTGCATTTTCTGTACTAAGAAACTCGTATAAAATTTTGCAACGAGATAATTACCCATTTAGTTATATTTAGAGTCGAATGTATGCTCATATAACAATTGGTGTAATTTGCGTGTGCATTTTTTATTTGTACCTATTGAATAATTGAGCTGTTCTTTTTTCACAGCTTCACGGTACCTCCTATATTTTTCGTCGTCATTTCCTATATTTTTCATTAGCATTGGAAAGTCTGTTATCGCTACAAATAAGTTCTTAATTGCGTAACAGTTTAGATTCAACATCAAGTGAGCAAACATGAAGGGGTTGTGCGAGGAAATATGAATATTGTGTGTTCCAGATGTGTTTGTTACTTGTGTTTAGTAGGCTAGTTCTCTGCATTCTTTAATGTACGGAATTTCCTGTTACATATGCAAATTTTAATTTTGAGTTAATAAAGATGACGTTGATAAAGTAATTTTATAAGTGTATAAATCACAGACCAAATATGGACACATTCTGTCTATGTGCTCCATCGTGAACGGATGGGAAGAAATTTATTCGTGGGAATGTAAATATTGTTTCACATTTTGCGGAAATGTTTTCTCTCAAAATTTAACTACGCAAAGTATTAGGCTATGTTGTAATTCGATAAGGTATTGGACAATTTGGTCGCAAGTGTACGAAATATCTTTTATCCGCTTCGATGGAGCATATAGTAGTATCGACACAGATTAAGTATTGTAATTTTGTAAATTTAAATACCTACGTCTATATTTATTTTCATGTATATATGTAAAATTACAAACGGAGATGGTGCCAATCTGTTTGCCAAGCCTCTAGTAAATTCATTTATACTATTGAATTTCTAAACAATATACATGTTTGACAGTAAAATATATTCTATTCCACGCTGTATTTTTACACGATACAGTGTGGAAATGCATCTTCAAGTGTAAAATATTTTAGAATGGAAAATATATTTTGTTTTACGAATTTAAGAACTGAAAATGTATTTACATAGAGGTTTGGCAAACAGATTGCGACTTTTTGTGTGTAAAAGTATCTATTATTTTTTTTAAAGTGTGCTTAGCATTGAGATGTGAGTACAATTGGCTTTAACTTCCTTGAAATAAAAATTTCTCAATATTGTTTACAGTCTCGATAGTTTTTGATACAATGCTTGCAGTTTATATCGACTGTTACTCATGAGTTCAAGTGTAGAGGGGATTCTGATTTGAAAAGTTATTATCCCATAATGTAATCATCATGAAAAGAAAACCGTGAGAAAGGGATGTAGGACTTTCGTAAGTGGCATTTGAATTCACCAAAAGATGGTGGAATTCCATGCTAGAACCAGCATAAAATCCATCAAAGCATGTTAGAATTTCTTGGTAGAACCAGCATAAAATCCGCCAATGCATGCTATAATAACTCGCTAAATCCAGGATAAAATCCAGCATAACATGCTAGAATTTCATGTTGGAACCACCATATAAATCCACCAAACATTCTAGAATTTCTTGTTAGAACCATCATAAAATACAACAAAACATGCTAGAATTTCTTGCTAGATCCACTTAAATCCAACAACACATGCTAGAATTTCTTGCTAGAACAAGCATAAAATCCACCAAAGCATGTTAGAATTTCTTGGTGGAACCAGCATAAAATTCGTCAAAGCATGCTACAATAACTCGCTAAATCCAGAATAAAATCCAGCATAACATGCTAGAATTTCATATTGGAACCACCATATAAATCCACCAAACCATTATAGAATTTCTTGTTAGAACCATCATAAAATCCAACAAAACATGCTAGAATTTTTTGCTAGATCCAGTTAAAATCCAACAAAACATGCTAGAATTTCTTGCTAGAAACAGCATAAAATTCACCATATTGTCCCAAAATTTCTTGCTGGAACCAGCATATAAATCCACCATATTATACTAAAATTTCTTGGTGGAACCAGCATAAGATCCACCATATAAGCTGGATGCTCGAGCAACGCATGATGGAAGATGTCCCAAATACCAGAACAATGCCAAAATTGTTGCTGGATACGATGGAAATCTTTTGCTGGAAAATCTGCAGTTCATGCTGGACCAGCTTTAATTTTCCAGCAGAAATTTCAACCCGGGATTGGAGAGAGAAAAGGAGAAGATCGAGGGAGGTCTCTTTATCAGACCCGATTATGGGATAAGAAGGTGTATATTGCATGGCCTAGCTTCAATGTGTTAGTTGTCGCTTTTTTATGCTGAGTGTATACGTTCAGTAATTCACAATGAATATAGCCAATCAGAAGTGTTTTTGTAATGAAGAAATAACAAAATCAAATTGAAATCTCTTTTAACAAACTGTTGAGATTTGAGAGTCGACAAACTTTACACTTTCGGGTACAGATTATCTCGAATCCCCGGTAGCCAGAATTAGCCCGGGATAGTTTACTTATATATTTAAAAATTGACAATCTCGCCAAAATACACAAGCCTTTTGGTTACTTCTGAGAGAAAAAGGTACTAAATCTCTCATTTGTATTTCTATTAGTCTTAGAGTTCTGAGTCTGTTGCGAAAGTACTGATAGAAATAAGAACAATGAATTACGAGTATTTTTGTAGAACATTCCACTTTATCATCACAGGATTTTATCTTCCGGGTTACTTAGTTGTGAAAAGTTACAGATTATAGCGCTATACTATGTAAAGTACCGGTATGTGTGCTATCGCTGATTTCTGATGACAATCAGAAAGATGTAAAAGATAAATTACAGTTTTCAATTAAGGGGGAAGTATATCTACTTTTAACAATTTTTTGGCTTAGAATGTTTGTTCGGGTTCACCCACTTCCCACTCAACCTTAGATATGGAAATGGAAGAACATATTTAGATTTTGTTTGTTGATTCCAGTATATTCCATACCCTAAATTTTCGATATCGATCTTCGGATGAAAGGGGGAGCGAGGTATTTGTTTTTTGTGCTGTTAACCTTTTATATTAATCCTTTATAATATGTAACCTTTTTTCTTCTTTTACGAGTTCTTTGTTTTTTTAAGAAGGAAAGAAACTTGCTTTTCCTCTGATATCTATTTGTTACCATTCATCTTGTTTCAACTGCTTAAGTAAGATTATTTTGTAACTTTTTGTCATACATTTCCCTCACAATAATAAAACAATCACATTTCACAATTTATTTTATTCTCTTATTTGCAGTTTGCCACACTGATATATTTGTCACAAAATTGAAGTTTTGTACAACGCCTTTTTAATTCGCAATCAACCTAAAGTCGGAGATTTCTGGGTTGCCTACTATTGCAAGAAAAGGAGGTGGTAATGCACTTTTGGAATCGTCCATACAAAGTATACTGGGGCTCTCACTTAATCCATACGGGCACCATAAAACTTAACTGCGTAACGACCATTAGGCAGTCTAGTAAGATACATATATTAGTTTTCTGAAATTTGTATTTCTTATAGAAGAGACTGAAAAACCCACATCCATAAGGATCTTTATAACGTCACAAATACTATAATTCCTAATATCCCGATTACTGTATTAGATTCTGACATACAGTTTTCACTGTTTAATATAGTTCAATGTACTGTTTAAGCTGCCTGAAAGAATTTCAATTGAAGTAATCTTTTGTATAAATTGTACTGGGGTTCTCACTTAACCCATAGAAGTACTATTATACTTATCGGCACAACGGCCATTAGACAATCTATTAAGATATACGTATTAGTTTTATGAATGTTATTCTTTTTATAGCAGAGACCCAAAAGTCCAAATCCATTAGGGTCTCTATAATTATGATGTCATCAGAAATATTATTCTTAATGTGTCGGTTACTATGTTAGATATTGACATGGAGATTTCACTGTTGAACACAGCTGAGTGTATTCTTTAAGCTGCCCGAAAGAAATTCGGCACTGAAGTAACCTTTCTGTAGAAAGCATAATGCGGTACTCACTTAACCTACAGGGTTATCATCATACTTAAATACAGAACGCACATTGAACTGTTTATTAAGATATATATATATATATATATATATATATATTAGTTTTCTGAAATTTTTTTTCTTATAGTAGAGACCCAAAAGTCCACATCCATAAGGGTCTCTATATTCATGACGTCATCAGAAATATAATTCCTAATATCATGGTTCCTGTATTAGATATTGACATAGAGCTTTTACCGTTTAATACAGCTGACTAGGGAACATCTTATATTGATTGTAGCATTGCCCAATCAAACAATGTGCAATCGATAGAGGAGTGAGGAACAGTGAGAAATCCAGTTTTAAGGGCCGACGCCTAGAAACAAAGATACAGTGGAAAGGAGAATCTAGAATCATGTGTAGATAGCAATGCAAAAGATACACTGACACAGAGAGAACTTCAAAATGATTAAAGTAATCAATATATCATTTACACTACAGTATAGTAAGCAAACATTGTACCCACAGGTACAATTCGAATCTTGTACTGTATGTACTCTTCTACATCCTAGATTCATATAGGAATTTATATAGGCATATCCTCAAACGTTGGCAACACTTTACATCAAGTCTTCACAGGTATGGTTCTACTCATAATTAGATTTGCTAGATGTTATAATTTGTGTTCTGTGCCATTTAACAAAACTTAATTTTCTGCTCTGCTGTACATATGATGTTATTGAGCATGTCTGTGGGTACAATGTTTGCTCATTATAGTGTTCTGTAAATGCTATTTTAATTACTTTAATCATTTTGAAGTTTTCTCTGTGTCAGTG
This sequence comes from Thermobia domestica, assembly GCF_964235325.1. NCBI lineage: Eukaryota > Metazoa > Arthropoda > Insecta > Zygentoma > Lepismatidae > Thermobia > Thermobia domestica. Next base: position 95,069 of record NW_027656069.1, read on the forward strand.
TATCTTTTGCACTGCTATCTTTACATCATTCTAGATCCTTCTTTCCTCTGTATCTCCTGTGTTTCCGGGTGTCGACCCGTAAAACTTTGGATTTCTCACTTTTCTTCACTCCTCTATCGATTGAGCATTTGATTGGGAGCTGCTACTATCAATATAAGTTTATCCCTTGTAAGTGTACTGTTCAGCTGTCCGAAAGAAATTCAAACTGAAGAAATCTTTTAGTGGAAACTATACTGGGGTTCTCATTTAACCCATAAAGGTACCATCATATTTAACTGCAGAACGCTCATTAGAGCAGTGCATTTTTTAAGAAATCACTACTGGGTATCCCTTTGGGGAACCCATGGTACAATCTGTACCATACGGGTGTTTCATGGTACATTGCGTTATAACTCTCCTATTTGAGCTTTTTCCTCCGGGTTTTTATGTTTTTCAAGTCCAGAGGCATTGTAGAAGACCTTACGTATGGTTTCACACCTTCCTGCGTCGAGACATAGAAGGTGATGACGTCATAATTCTAAAATATATATTTTCTTTTATTATTTTTTGGCGGGTCTATGTTCATATTTTTTTGGCGGGCTTATTTTTGCACGTAGAAGATTGAAATTTTGCACAAACATTCAGTCCACCGAGTAGTATTTACCAGATATTTCTCAGATTTCTGCGTTAAAACAGGGGGGATCCAGAGGGGGCAAAAAGTTGAAAAAAGGGATATTTTTGCAAAAAAAAATTTCTTCGGGATTTTCCCGCTTTAGATACATGATGGAGACATGAGAATGGTACCGCCTGAAAGGCAGTTCTATTCTGAAGAGAATGATGGGCGAAACATGACCCTAGGGTAATTAGGGAAGTGTCAGGGAATTTTTATCAAAATATACTTCTGTATAGGGGAATTTTGGACATTTTCGGTATTTTTTGCGGGCTTATTTTTGCACCTAGAAGATTGAAATTGTGCACAAATATTCAGACCACCAAAGAGTATTTAACAGATTTTTTCGTATTTCTGTGTTAAAACAGGGGGGTCCAGAGGGGCTAAAAGTTTAAAAAGGGAAATTTTTACCAAAAAAACCCTTTCACGGGATGTTCCCACCTTAGATACATGATGGAGACAAGTGAATTGTATCGCCTGAAAGGCAGTTCTATTCTGAAGAGAATGATGTGCAAACCATGCTCCTAGGGTAATTAGGGATGTCTCAGGGAATGTTTAAAAATATCCTTCTGTATACGGGAATATGGGACATTGTTGGTATATATATTTTTTTTGCGGGCTTACTTTTGCACCTGGAAAATTGGAATTGTGCATAAACATTCAATTCACCTAGTAGTATTTATCAGATTTTTTAGATCTCTGCGTTAAAACAGGGGGGTCCAGAGGGGCTAAAAGTTGAAAAAAAGAAGATTTAGACCCAAAAATCCCTTTTTTCGGGATTTTCCCGCCTTAGATACATGATGGAGACACGTGAATGGTACCGCCTGAAAGGCAGTTCTATTCTGAAGAGAATGATTGGCGGATTATAGTCCTAGGGTAAATAGAGATGTCTCAGGAAATTTTTTACGTGAGATCATGGAGTTTTAAGGTAATTTGGGGCATTGTGTGGATTCTATATAAAATTTCTCCAGCACTTAGTATTCAAGATAGATACTTGAAATTTGGCACACCCATTCAGTATACCAAGTACTATTTATCAGATTTTTTGGAGATCTCTACGTTCACACAGGGCCTTTCCAGAGGGGCCCAAAATGTAAAAAAAAAAAAAAAAATCCCTCGAAATTTTCTTTTGACATCACTTTTCCCTCTCCTGATATATGGTATGAGCATGCAAGTGGTACCATTTGAAAGCAAGCTCCATTCTGAAGAGAATGAGATATGAACTATGATCCTAGGATAAATAGTGACGATGCAGTAGCTGCTTGACTGAAAGTCTAAAAAATACCTCAAAAACCCAGTATCCCGAAAGGGGTATCGAGGCACAAAAGGGCTCTTTGACACAGATAGCAAAATTCAAACGCATAGAGATTTTTAAAAGTGCATTTTTGTATAATGTACACTTTTGAAATAATGACATACAAAATGATGTATTTGTCAGGCTTCTGCTAACCGTTAAGTTTCTGATTCAACACATCGCTATCAATACAGGAGCGGAAATTTTCTTCTTTACATTTTTGCTCACTGTCAGATCCGCCTTCAGGCCGGTACTTAAAGATAAAACCGTACTGTGCTATAATAACTAGATATTTTACTTCATTTATTTATTTATTTTTATATCCATATTTTTAAGTTTTACATACACAGGACAAGGACAAAGAAACACTACTGGTAAAGATGGAGAGGATACAAAACAGAATACAAGACACAAACCACTCATCAAGAAATTAACAATACGTCAACTTGACTAAACATTTCCCTAACGAAATCATTTTATGTGTATAAGTATGTATTCAATACTAAATATTATCACCAATACTTTATTTTTTAAGAAACAATGTAATTAAACATTTATATTTATGGTTTAAACCATAGCATGCAAGCTTTTTTGTTAGTGGTTCCACTTATGCTATAATTTTTACACTTTAAATCTTACACTTTTTACACTCTGTTTCACATTGTTTGATTCCTCGTCTGTTTCAAAGCGTGTTATTCTATTTGTAACTGGTTATTTTCTAGTATTATTTTCAAACTTCAAATTTTAACCTGAATTTATTTTCTTATCTGTATTAAAGCGTTTTAGGCTATTTATTAATAGTTATACTCTTGTTATTACTTTCACACTTTAAAGCTGAACCTGTTTCACTCTATTTGGCTTCTCACGTGCTTTAAAGTTGTTATCCCAGTTGTCCCAGTTATCCCAGTTGTTATGAGTTACACTCCTGCTATTATTTTCACATTCTACACCTTAATGACTTCTGGATGTTTTATTTTTCCTGTTTAGAATATAATTGAGTAAGTTTCTTATCTAGTTATCACAGGTTTGACGGAGCCGTTAATGTTATTAGCAGTGTTAACACCTGTATTACTGTCATGGACCGAATAAAGGACACTGTCTGATAATATATCGCAACAGAGGCCTATGTGATATAAATATGTTGTTGATTTTCAATATAAATATAACAGCATATTCAAGTCTGAAAAACTTCACAAACTCCCTCCTTTTATACATACCACTCTCAGACCTGCTCTCCCGTCTGTCCTATTGCTTCAAGAACTCCGATAGAGCCGGTCTTGGGTCATAGTTTGCAGCACCTGTTCCATTTAGCGATATCATAAGTCGATCATTAGTCATGTTTTCACACATCGACAAACATGAATACTTCGAAGCTGGTTATAGTGTGAAACAGCTCGTTCAACTGACATGCTGTGGGACGATATTGCAAGGCAGCAAGAAGTTTCTGCAGGATTTCAGGGGAGACTGGTAACAATCTCCTCACTCTCACAGAATATTTCATTACTGCATCAACATTATCCATTAGTAATGGTACTTCTTACATTCCTGGCCACCTGTCGCATACATTCGACAAAAGTCTGTACTTCTTCTTTTCCAAATATTGCTCCTACTAACGGATGAGCAGCATTTATCATCGACTGTACTGAAGATGCGGACAAAGTAATTTGAATGGAGCTGAGAATGTCGTCATCTTCTATGTTCAGTTGAATACAAGGAAGTTTAAGCAAGACTGCACTATTTCTCTTCGAACAGCTTCCCAATTTCTGTTCCGATGAGTCACATGCATATTATGAGTTGTACGGCACTGTCGCCTCTGTTCATTGTCATCCACGTTGTGGCTAACTACGCAGTCCTCCTTTTCACCAGGAAAGGGATACTCGAACATTAAATTCAGTTTCCTTAATGCTGCATCCCTTGCTGTAAGGATATCAGGCAGTAGAAGATTAGACGGTTGAAGAATTTTCTGCATCTATTGGAAAATATTGGTGATGTCACACATGTGAAGTGTTAGCTTAAACTGCATCGAATTTTCGACTCACGCGTCTAACATTCCGTTGACAGCAGCTCGATCCTTCGTTTCCCCTTCCCAGACAATTGCCTCCCAAATCATCTTTCATCCAGGTAACTTGTGGAGTACGGTGGCACAATGTATGCAAGTATTCAGCAAATCGTTCCTCGAAATTTGCAGGAAAAGTATGGAAATTAGGCATTGTTTTGTGCAGCATTTTTGTTTTTGTTTGCGATGTTCTGAAGGACGTTGCAACACTTTTCAAACTTGACAGTCAATGTGTCATTTCAGGGACACAGTCCAACATGTTCTCCATTCCAAGATCAGATTTGTAGCAAACACACCAAACAGTAAGGACATTGTGACCTACGTAATTTCTTGCAAGTTGCCACAATCCTCCGATCTTCCTCATGTTTACAGATTTACCACCTGTAGTTAGCGCTAGAAGAGCTTCTGTATGCAGAGTTTCTGGAATTTCTGAATAGTTTTTGCTACACAGTGCAACAAACCTTCTGCACCGCACTCATGAGGCTCGACAACAGATAAAAATAAATTTTTAACAGAAAAATTATTACCTGAGACGTATCTTGCAGAAACAAGTTTATTGTCTCTCTGCTGGCAGTCACAGCTGCCATCTACTTGTAAGTAATAGCAAACCGCACTCTTCCGTTTTTCACACAACTTTTCTTTTCCTAACTTCGCAATAATTACCAGCATCTCTTGATAAACTACAGGATCGCTGTAATGAAGATCAGAAACTGCCTACCTTATAGATGAAAGACGGCAATCGTGGCTTTGACTTCACGTAGCAATATTAATCATTCAGCTTAAGACACTTTCACTAAAAAGGCTATTGGGGTCGACACTTAATCAACAGCTAATTTTTGCTCTACATCTCCCCGTTTTGATGTAAGGTTGCCAGATCAGAAACACTACTTGCTAACGTCGCAACGCAAAGTGTTCTCCAAAGGTATAAAAGTTCTATTTACGATATTTTATCAGAAATAATGAGTCTTAATTGTAACGAACTAAAACAGTGTTGTAAGCTAAAGATAAGTAAACATTCCTTTTCATAAAAATTAAATATCCAAATAGCAAGTTATTTTCTCATGTTATTTTCTCTCAGAGTCTATTCTAAAAAGTATATAAACCAAACGTCATTTGAACCATTACACGTGAGAGTTCGGCTTCAACCTTTCTATCTTTTAGTCGGTCTATGAACTTTCTCTAAATTAGAGTAGAATGAAGTGAAGATTGAGTGACATCTCAAGGTAGACAAATCAGTACGCGAAACGAAGGAATGAGAAATGTCTGAAATTTCAAGAATGAACTTCTCCAATTTTATACCTATCCACAGAATACAAGCTAACACATATACTTAAAAAATCAAAATATATCGAAATAATTTTAAATTACAGTAATTCAAGTAATTTATTGTTCAAGTACTCTTCCAGTAATTTAAAGATTTATGAAGTGCGCTGGGCATCCAAACTGCTGGGCGTGGGTATCCGTTTGGATACAAAAGGTTAGCTTAAAAAATGCCCTGCATTAGAGTGTCTATTGAGATATGCATGCAAACAAAAGTGCATTTACACTTCTAATTTTTCACACCCTTCAACATTATGCAACCAACACTTCACTCAGGATCGGTTGCTTGAGAACTAAGTAAAGCGTTCTATAATTTATCTAGTTTGTTCAAAAGATATCAGTTTAGCAAGCCGCAAAAAAGGAGAATAGGATCAAAGCCTCTCCAACGAATCAAAATCGGGAAAAATACATCATTCAGTATCTACTGAGTTATTAATATCATGAGAAAATTACGAGGTCATTTTATTTAACCAAGGACATACCAAGGAAAAATCAATGTTGTTTAAACTTTCACATCATTCAGTGTTTTGCAAAATCTCTTGATGCTTTACGTTATTCGTTTCAGCCTTACCTTAACTTACTTTTCTTCAACGTTACTTTTCAATTTTAGTGTGTACTGAAACTTTATGAATATATATATGTATCACGTCCTGCGAAATGATTTTACTCTCGTCTTTGTTTTGAGAAAATAATTATCCGCAAAACATCGTATTTTTAATTTAAAAAGGAAATATTATTATGTATCATTTACATATGATACCAAACAAGAACATCTTCCCGTGTTAGGTTATTGGTTTTCAGTGCGTTCGGAAAATGCATTTGAGGAAACAAAAGGACAATCTAATAAAGTAGAACAAGATTTGCAGTGTGTGACAGTTTAATTTGTGAAAACCGTGGCATTAATAGAAAACAAGTCATATGTTTCAAATGACAAATAGTGAAAATGTGTAACGTGTATTTTGTGAGGACATGAGTTTCTGTACTTTAATCTCCATTTAAGAATACAAGCATGTCTCGATTAGAAGCATTTGTGATATGAAAGGAACATGAGTTCCATATTATAGAACTCCGTAACATATCAGTCGCTATCCTACTCTATATTCTAAGTAACCGAGAACTGTATTTTCGTGAAAAAGAATAAACAAAAATGAACTAAAACCTAATCAAATATGAATTTGGATGACTGTTCCTGATAATATTTCAATAAGATCTATTTCCACATCATCTTGGTTATTATGTGCATTATTATTGCATCTCATCTCTAGATGGAGAACTTTGAGCAAAGATATAATTCACCTGGTAAGAACAAATTAAATTTAAAACTATCATTTGGAATTAGACCGGATTCGAAGTGAAGACCTTGGGATTACCGGTGCATATAATACCTTGACAACTCCTCCACTACCTGCGATGTCTTCTAACTGGATAGTTGTGTCCATAAAATGGAGGTCTGTGAAAGAAAGAACGAAACCAATGTGTGAAAGAAAAAAAAACGAAATAACATAGCAACTTTTCGCTTACCAGATCATGGTTAAAGTAGCCAAGTCTCGCTCAGGAAAAAACTATTGAAGAAATCTTGTGGAGTACTAGAAACCGAGCACTAGTAAGTTAAATCATATGTTGCTCTTTTAACCTAATTGTTATCGAAAGAATTGGCAAAAATGTTTTAAGCAGTAACTTGGTTATTTTAGTCATACTTTAGTCAAGAAGAATGATTCGTTAAGCTTTTAGTTTATTTTAATTTTCGGTTCAAAGTATTTTGTCATCCACTCGGTTAGATTAGCAAAGTAAATTTGACTATACTAAAAGTTTCTACAAAAATTGTTATGTTGAATCATTATAATTATTAGGACATTGTGAACGTATTTGTAGTCATACGTTGTTTATGCAGAGGCGTAGCTAGCGAGGTGCAAGGGCATGAGAATGTTTCCTTTCAGTGAATCTGCGCAGCTCCTCTCATATCTCAGGCTGTCAAGGAAGCTAACATTGACGTTATAGGTAATATTAGAAGCATAATAAATTTAATTTCTGAAGTGATAAGCCGATTTCCAAATTAAGGTCTCATAAACGGAGAGACCTTTCATTTAGGGGTATTCCTTTGCGTATTATATTTTTTAAATGCCTCGCGCTGAAGTTTGGAAATATTGGTAAAGTTAAAAGCTCACCGAGCTCTTTCCTACCGAGTTCTATTGAACGAGATTTTAGAGTATAGCCCAAACCCCCTTGCTCAACTTTCGTGACGCAAGAAACAGACTATATACAGGTATGAGCAAAATTATAGACGCATCTCTTTAATTTGAGGTTGTTCGAAAATGTATCCGTTTCCATTATATGTTCGAAATTCCTGAAAGTTTTAGCAATAGGAAAGATTACTGACAAACACATTTGTAATATTTGTGTTCAATCTTATTTTAAAATACACGAATTAGAGAAAAATTAATTTTGTCGAAATTACGAACATTACCTCCACTGTTGAAAAGGGTATTTCTCAAGACCAGGAGGAAATTTAGCAGTTGAATGTTGTACTGAGACTTCTATGTAGCTGACAGTGAGAACAACATGAATTCATATCCACAAAGGAAACTTTTAATCAAACATTTGTAATATTTCTTGCATCAAAAGGGGCGCATTGGAATTCGATCATAATAAATCGTGTCTTGTATTAGAACAAACGTATGACATATAAGAAATCGATAGTGTAGTTGTTTACTGTGAAGCCATAAAAAATTAAAATAAATGTGATTAAAGAGGCTAGCCCCTGCACGGAGAAATCTGTGTACTATTATAATTGTTTATTTTATTTATTTCTTGTATGTGAAAAACAATTAAACTACTACATATGTTTAAAACTCTCCAAGTTATTAAAGGAAAAATGTCATTCTTGCCTCTGTATTACTATTCTTCATTTTTGTTTGCAAAGGTCTCGTAAGTATTGTCTGTATGCTTATTGGTGTATAAAGAATGGTTTCCAGTAAAATCTGTTTCTTGAAAGCAATAATTTAGGGAATTTTAAAATCATTTTTCACATTATGTATCGTCTGGAAAATTATAAGATTGCCTCATCTCCTGGAAGCACTACTTAGTTTAATGTATTCCCCTCTGCATCCTCGTTTCATAACAGACTTTCTGTTAAATGTTTAATTTTCTTTGTAAGCATTTATTGGGATGAAAGTTCTATAATGCGTTTAATTAAGTAGTGATACTTCGAGACGAGACAGTCATAATTTTCTAGAAGAGAATGTATTTTCACGAGAAGAGAGAAGCCGACATTTTTACTGTCTCGCTTCGTTTCGTGGCAACACTACTGAGCCACGAGACAAGGTATTTCTTATGTATCTTTTCGATAACGAGCAGAGAATTGGAGAGGAGATTTCGAGACGTGAGGACATTTGCATATAATTTTCGAGACGTGAGGACATTTGCACAATACCATAGGAGACAGGTACCTCGTCTCGTTGTGACGAGGACAAACTCGTCTCGTTGTGACATTATTAAATCAGGAAACTTGGTCTCAGAAAACCTTTAAAGGTCAATAACCTTCGAAAACTTTTAACTAAATGAAGAAGTAGTGAATTTGTGACATCGCATTGCGAACACCTGGAGTGTAGTTATTCACTTACAATTATAGAGGCTTGCCAACTAAAGTGTGAAAACGAGGGTATTGCTCTGTTTCAATTCCATCAGTGTTAGCAACGAAAACACAAATTAAGTATATAGTTTATATGAAGAAAGTAACAAACATGTTTCTAATCTACAAAATAATGTTCCTAAGAACATAAGTGAAAGAAATTATTTTTGCGAAAGGTAACAATAATTGCGCAACCTCTGCTTCAGTCGAATGTTCACATCAAGCAATCGAAAGTGCTGTGTTCAAAGCCTCGTTTGGTACAAGATTGGCGTTATGAAACAACCATGTTCTACTTACGTATTCTATCAAATCCAAAGCTAATTTTGTGTTTGTCGATGAATATTTCGTAAGTTGTAGGAAACTGTTCCGTTATATAAGAAAAACGAAAATTTCTACCTCAATGTGGATTCGAACCTGGGTGCGTCAGATTACAAACATTATGCCTTACACCCCTCCTGTGTTCGGTTCGCTTATCAACAGTCCACATAGATCGTGAAGTATTGGACTATTCTTCACCTTGTCATTGGAAATCATTTGATAATATGAAAAATTTACTCTTTGTCGTCAATACTTTGATTGAATGTGAAATGTATTCATACACAATGAAGAGTATCCTAACTGGTAAATAATAATTTCTTGTTTTTAATTTATGTTTCTTTTCTTATCCATATTTATTTAATTTCTTTTTCCAAATACTGTTATGTATGTTGTCTCAATTTACTTTATGACTTAAGAACATCGAATGTTCATTATCACAGAAGCAGAACATCTAGTGAAACGTGTTCTTCGTATTCCATTCTATTTAACGTACTCATTTTGAAATGATTTTACTTCATCCCTTCATTATATAGTTCGATGGGTATCAAATATAAACGAAATTTCTGTTTCTGATCATCAACAGTTGGTAGGACTGGCCGCGCGCTTATGCTATGTTCAGGCAGGACTGCTGGGAGTGGAGAGAGCGTGCTGTTAGATATTTCCCGCCGTTTCGTCAGTATCGCTTATGATGTCGGAGCAACAGGTGCAGCCCTCCACTGCACAAAGCATAATTATAAAATTTCTTGATCGTGAAGGAGTTACAGCGGCAGAAATTTGCCAGAGGTTGCCTGCACAGTTCGGGGATCAAACATTGTCAAGGACGCGTGATTATGTCTGGCATAAAAAGTCCAAGGAAGGACGAGAACGTGTGGAAAATAAGTAACACGGTCGCCATTCTCGGACCAGCATTATGAACGAGAACATTCGTGCGGTTAAAAACATTGTTGACGACGATCGACGAGTAACAGTATGAGAAATTGTAGAACAAGTCAGCTATGGGAGTTGTCAAACAATCATAAAAACGACCTACAGTTCCGTAAAGTGTGTTCGAGATGGGTCCCTCACCTTTTTGACCGAAAATCTAAAGTTGAGACGTTTGGAGGTTTGTCAGAGGCTTAAAGCAAGGTTTGCGGAAGAACTTGATGAATTTTTGAGTCGGATCGTCACCTGCGACAAAAATGGGTTCACCACCAGTAAGGAGTGGCGGAGGAAAGAGGAGACAGCACCAGTAAAAGCCAAGACTCGACTGTCAGCTGGCAAGGTTCTTTCAACCGTTTTTTTCTATCGGCGAGGCATTTTACTGATTGACCTTTTACATGAGCGACGCACAATAAATGCTGAATACTACTGCGAGCTGTTGAACAAGGCGAGAGTTGCATTTCGCCGCAAAAGACGAGACCAATCGATTCGACAGATCCTCACACTGCACAACAAACCGCGACCCCATACTGCAGCTTGAACTGTCTCGAAGCTATAGGAAATGCACCGGACTACACTTGAACATCCTCCTTACAGACCGGACTTCCATTTGTTCGTGCCGCTTAAAAAAGTTCTAGGAGGGCAATGATTTGAAGATGACGAGAGTGTGGAAGAGTTCGTGCGTAACTGGCTGGTGACACGACCTTGTTCTTTTTACGATGAAGGCATCAAAAAGCTGCCCATAAGCTGGGACATATGCATTTCTAATGGAGGAAACTATGTGGAAAAATAAATTGTAAGTGTCTTCTGGTATTCAATAAATGAATTTAAATAAAAAATCCCGTTTATATTTGATCCTCCCTCGTATATCCGTACATTACTCTTCTGTCAATTTCTGAGAAGAAGAAAGCAAACGAGTTTTTCGTACGAACCTGAAACTAAAATGTCATACGTCATTACCCGCCTCATACAGCTTCACTGTTGCAAGAACATTCTACTACATGAAAATAAAATAATTTATTTCTGTCTACCAGCCATACGAATAACGTGTGGGAAAGTAAATAAATACGGCGAAACTTTTAAAAGCAATACGAACACGACTGAAACTGAATTATCGCTCAATTGACCTCGAGGGTAGACATACAGCTCGCAAGGGTGAATATAAACAGGAGTTCAGCAAACGTTTCTGACATTCTTTCTAATATTAATATTAGTCTATTAATACAGTGAAAAAACAATGAGAACGTTGGCGAGGAATTATGTTAATTTTGCAATAGAGGTTTATTTTCACTAGTATCTGTGCTTTTTGTGTTGTGTCTTCCGTAATGTTTGTTAGCAGTTTTTTCTCGACTCTAGAATTGTAGAATATACTTGGGCTTACATGTCAGTGAATTACGAAGGAATTCTTAGTCTGTAGGAAGAACCTGAAGCTGTTTCTTGAAACAGTACTCCATGTTGGTGTAGTTGCTAGTGCGTGTGACTATTGCACATAGAGTCCCCAGCTCGATCTCCGGTGAGAGAATATTATGGAAAGCTTTTTTCTTGTCAAATTTACAAGTTCAATATACTATATGTATCACATCGTTTAAGAAATTAGAATTTCAAGTGTTTGGTAATTTATTAATGTAGGTCTTCAAAGGACTGTTTTATATAAGCTTGTCTCCATATTAGTCAAATGGCCTTCTGTATGAATAACCATCTTCGCGGCATCCCATCAATTAGAGGACGAGTTAACGTTCGCTCTGAACAACTTCCTCCCATGCCTCTTCTACTAAATTCTACAAAGCAGATTTCGTCGTGGGTGGCCGATTAGGAAAGCGTTTCTTGACCACTCTTTTACCCTCAGTCCACACATTTTCGATTGGGTTCATGACGTGGAAGCAAATCAAGAATATCTTGATCTGCCTGTTGTTCTAGCTAACTTTCAATTAACAGACATTTATGGACTGGAGACCTGTCATGGTAGAAATGGACTACGCCACTAGGATAGAGTTCTCCAACGGATGATAACATGATATATGTGCAAACAATGCGCCCTCGTCAAACGTTTTTTTTTCTATTCGATGGAGTACTCCTAGGCCTTTTGATGTTAAAAATCCCCAAGTCGACACTGACACCGATCACAGTGCCATCTGTGATAGACATATCGTTAGTCATAACTGGTTCATCGCGGACCATACACAACGACTGATCCTGAAGTTTGAGAGACGAATAAGCACTCGTCTGTGAAAACATCATTCCAGTTGCGATGCCTATTCGCAAATACTAGTCCCAGTCAAATGCGATCTTCTGAGAGAACTTCTTTTTGAGATGCACAACAAGCGAAAGGTCCAGCTTCCCTAAGTCATCTACTAGCAGTGAACCTAGAAAGTGGGAAATTTGATATTTTCATCAACTGTCGAGAAATCATGTGAGGTCGTTACTATGCAACGTCAATGAGCTGATGATCTTGCTCTTCTCTTACAATACGTTTCGTCCCGCAGCTTGGACGTACAGCAGTTTCTCCAGTTCTGAGTGCAGCTTCACACACCGTTGAGCTCTTGAATTAACCCGAGCAATTATTGTTGCTTGTGATCGGATTAGTGCTGCCACTGTATCTAACATTAACAAGGGCAAAAAAATCCATCCATTACATTCCCTCCCATTGTGCCCTGTCGGATGTTTCCACTTCAAAGTGTGGTTTATAAAATAACTTTTAAGAACCAACGTGATTGGCTAGTAACAATATTGAACAGAGCACCACAGAAACGTTTGTTGAACTCCCGTTTATATCTACACTTGGGCGCTGTGTATCCACCCTCATGATAAAGGGACATTCCACGTCAAATCAACAAGTCATCAGACTTGCTCATCTCAGATTTTTAAAAAAAAAATGGTGGACAGCTTTATTACAGTGGAAGATGAAAAAATCCCAAATATTACCTCTCCCCCTGAAAGTGTCTCCGCACAGGGTGCTCAAAAATGTCAAAAAATTGCATTGTTTTCAGTTACAGTGATTATTAAAAATTGTCATAAAATGGTTAATATATGCACTAGAGACGTGAAACAAACACCATTGGAAAGCTTAAAGATTTCTCTACAAGTTGTACTATATTGAAAAAACCTGTAAAATAAAAAATAACACTTCAAAAGTTCAAGCTAAGATTTGAATTTTGAATTTGGCATAGAAATGTCCCACTGAATTGTTCAAAATTGATCAAATTGTAGTCTCATATGTGTACACAAAGTTGCATTTTGGGCACTCTATGGGATCCGATTCAAAATTCAACATAAACCAAGCATTGCACGATATTGACCAAGCATTGCACGATATTGACCAAGCATTGCACGATATTGACCATGTGAATATCTGGGTTCAGATCGATAATCATTTGGCTGGGGCTATTTACCTGCAGCATCAAAGGAATTTATATTCAATTTCAATTCATTTGATTTTACACAATTATCAATCTTTCGAGTTCTTTAGAGAGGTATTATTTTTCCGAACAGTACTCAATACAAGTTATTATTCTTGTTAGTCAGTATGGATGTTTCTAAATTTATATTGACTACATTGATACATGTTATTTTCATTCCTTTGTTTCAGGATTGCTGTCACAGATATGTGAAAGTGGATAATTGAAATAGGAAAGAGAATTTATTGACTAATTGTTTGTGCTGAAAGTGTGTATCTGATTGTGAGGAGTGTCACTGTGTTTAATAACACATTTGATACAAATATTGTGAAAGGGAGGAAAATATATCCCTCCCACTCATAATATGTTTTGTAATAGCAATCCTGAAACGAAGAAATGAAAACAACATGTATCAATGTAGCCAACATAAATTTAGAAACATCCATACTGACTAACAAGAAAAATGACCTTTATTAAGTACTGTTTGGAAACGTAATACCTCTCCAAATAACTCAATAGGTGGATAATTGTGTAAATTCAAATGAATACATCAAGAAACAAATGAAATTGAATATAAATTCCTTTGGTGCTGCAAGTAAATAGCTCAAGGCAAATGGTTATCGATCTGAACCCAGATATTCACATCGTCAATATCGTGCAATGCTTGGTTTATGTCAGGGTTGTTTTGTTTAAAATGAAATGTTTAAAACAAATGATTAAAACTTGTTTTAAACAATTGGTTTTGTTTTAAACAAATTTTGTATACATTTTAAACATATTGTTTTAAACACGTGTATTTTTTAAGACTTGTTTATTTTTATTTTATTTCATTTTTGTAAAAAAAAAAATCTGCCAGAAAAAGAAAATGATCCAAAAGTGCTTCTCATTCAAAAGGCTTCTTTCCATGTGAATATTTTGATTTCTCGTGGCTACAGCAGGTCAGTGTGGTGATCTACAATTTCTTTTCTTTTCCCCCCTTGTTTTTAACGTTTATTATACTGTTTACATGCTTATCAGTTAACTTGCGAGAAAGTGTTGTAGTCGAAGGTTGCACTTTTTATAGAACTGATAAAAAAATAAAAGAATTATCATGGAAACAAATTTTTGTGTTGTATTCAGAAAACAAATAGTTCATTTCTAAATTGTGCTTCTGAAATATCGCAGGCATTCATTGATACAGTACATGTTGGTTTGCAGTCTTCCTACATACATACTTTAGAGCAGCGTTTCCCAACCGGTGAGCCGCGACACACTGGTGGGCCGTGAATGAGCCGCTGGTGTGCCGCGAGGAAATCGAAACAAAATTATTAATTCTATAGCAATCAATTTGCAAGACATAGCGAAAATGTATATTTGTATTTCACATTACTATGAACCTCTACTATAAATCTACAATTTTAAGTTTCATACCGTATTACTTTTCTGTACATTTGTAATGTTGAAAAAGGATTTGTTGTCACTGTTATGACCATTATTGCTTCTTTATTGTTGCAGACTATTTCGTAACTTGAAATTATAAATTTACACTGAATCTTTTCAACAAAGCAAACATGCATACAAAATACCTACCTTTGTGTTTTAAAAGTAAAAGAGATTTGTTTGTTCGTTCGTTATTAGTGATCTTTCTTAGTGAAAGATTGTATGCAGTTTTTGAAAAAGAAAACGTATTTTTAAAAATCTGAGTCCAACATTTCATTACAATTGTTTTCTATTTTTAAATTAGAATAAAAAAAATAAGCATAATGATTTACCACTGGGGAAAACCAGTGATTGAGCTTTCTTCTCTGTGAAAAGATCAGTAATCACACACACGCACACACACACACACACACATACATATATATATATATATCACGGTATTTTATATTTACGAATAATAATAATAATGATATTTATAAGTGTGCCGCGGTAATTCAAGTTACACCTGTAGTGTGCCGTAAGTTGAAAAAGATTGGGAAGGGAAACGCTGCTTTAGAGAAAGAAAGAATCCGAAATGAAAGAAAGAAAAACTCATGACAAGGTGCAATCTAGAGTTTTATATGATTGCCGCTAGAGAGGATCGTCCATTTAAAGGCCATCCGCCCCCTAGCCTCATTTTCAGATGTTGGAAGCAGTAATGCAGATTTAAAAACCCTTTGCTCAACAAAGTCCACAGAAAAAAAATTGAAGTCCTTATACCGAATAAATACGAACCTCGATCACCATTTATATTGATCGTAAGGAACTATAGGCCTAAATTGCTCTCTTGTTTATTTTTTGTCCTAGCATTTCAAAGGTGGATCTACTTTCGAGTTTCGGGCCTGCTTAAAATTCTGGAAATTGGGCCTAAGCAACGTTCCAGTTTTGATCATCTATATTTCCTCCGTATTTGTTCAGTGTAAGGACCTCAAACTTGTTCTGTTGGACTTTGCTTATTAAAAGGTTTCTAAAACTGCCTTACTGTCCCCAAAATCTGAGATTCAGGGTGGAATTGGGGCGGCTGCGCTCCTAGCCGCACTCTTGACTGCGAAGATATTACGTTTTCAAATAGAATCCATTTCCTGAGTAAAACTGAACCTTATTGAAAATATACTTGAATCCATTGTACTCGGAACGATCCAAACATTACTTTTCTTCAATAAATTATTGACTTGAAAAAAGCAACCGATTACATACGCTTGCAGAAAAAAAAAAGTTAACACAATGCGAAGTGTGCTTCAAACATTACTTTTCGGAAATTTATTATTTTGAAGTAATTTTATTCTGAAATAGTAATCAAATTTTGCAACTAAAATCTCACCCGCCTCCACGAAACATGAGTTTAGCCCCTAACGACATAACTAGAAAACTTTCAGAAACAGTAACTCTGAAATGACTTGTCTTAGGGCTAAAATAACCTCACATGCGTATTTCTGGTAAAAATGCTAACCTTAAAACATGTAAAATGACTCCCTTTGCATTTGAAATTTCGAATTACAATCAAAGATGGCAGCCATGATGCTTGATAGCACCATTTGATGTGTCAGACCACTTTCAAGTTTCATCATTTTCCCTCAACCCGTTCTCAACACACAAGGGTAGTGAGTACTTTTATTTCACCATATACACTGATAAATTGTGTGAAATCTCCATAGTAGGTAGATTTTAAAATCTACCTGAAAAGCTTATTACAACCAAGAAAGTACTTATAGAGTTACTGGCAAGAGGGTTAGTAAAAAGAAAAAAGTTGTGAATCTATACTGAAATATTCTGTACCCAATACATTGTAGTCTTAACGGGGATAAAATAAATGAAAAGGTCGGTTACAAGCAGTGGTGCTACTCAGCCAGTTCCGACCGGTTCGCTAGAACCGGTTGTTAAATATTTCGAACTTGCAGAAGCGTTTATTATAACCAGTTATAACTGTGAAATTTACCCAGTTATACCCAGGAACAGTAAATTTCAGTTTAACTATCTTTGTTTTTAGAAATTCTCAGAGCTAAAGCGTTAAACATATGATTCCGAGGAACAATGTATAAGCGATTTATTTCTTAATCTCAAATGCTCAGATATCAAGATTGAAAACTGGGATCACATGAGTGTACTGTGCGTTTCAGATGTAAAGCATCACGGGCAGTGGCCCAATGGTGCACGATATTCCGCGCGGCGTTGCCGGATTTCGGGCTGCTCTTTCCCTTCTCGCTCGTCCTCCGGTTGAGATTATGACACATACATTGGCAACATTATTCACAATTTAAATGTACTATTCCAGGAAACTCAAGAATTTTGATTGTACATCCTAAAAGTATATATAATAACTAAATTACTTACCTATTAACTTTTCCAGTGGATATGCTAAACACTCGTCTTCAACATTACTTTCACTATCGTCTATGTCAGTTAATATTTCGTCATTGTCTGAATCTAAGTCTTGTAAATTTATTGTTATGGGTTCCAAAAACTGTAAACACAAAAAATAATTCTTCGAGCTTAACTTCGTAGCACTTGAAAGAAAAAGAAAGAAAAAACGAAGAAAGGAAATAAAACTTCTGCTGTACTCGGTTTGCTTAAGGACATTGTCAACTATAATTATCGAGAACAAACGAATTACCACGAAAGAAAGCAAACGAGACACTGATGAATTCTCATTATGCTAGAAGAAAAGTTACGTTCCTACACAACTAGCTCCTTTCTTTCCTTATCCGTTTTCATAAGAAGTAACATGCTTGGGCTTGGTGTAGGTGCCACGAAACCAATCCATCTGATTCCTAAGCAACTCGATATGCTCGAGTTTGTTTTGGGTTACGATAATTTATGACACCATTCAGACGCCTGATGCTTTTGGTTCTCTTATAGAGGAGAAAAGAGGGTATTAAAAGTCGCACATAATAAAGCAGTGGAACGTGAAAGAAAAAAAGGAACAGAAAACATACTGCGTTTCTTCTGTCGAATAAGAAAGAACCTATCTTAAAGTAAATTTCAAAACAAATTACAAACTTCCCATGCTTTATTCTTACGATGTTAGGCGTATATATTTGAATCAGATTGCAAAGGTATGTAGCCACGGGGAAAAAGGGGGCCCTGTCTTTCCAAACTATTTCCAACTCCAAAACGAGGTTCGTCGGGTATATTTAATAAACTTATTTAACAGTTAATGCAAATGAGGGACGTTTATAGTGAAATATGAAAATTAAAAAAAAGCCAACACATCAATACGGTTTCTATACCTAATTGAAACAACTAAAATTAACCATATGCTTTATATTCTCATTTCCCTTACTGGGGCACTGAGAACTCGCTACTATATTATTGCATAATAATATCTGAGTTGATATTTTATCGAGTTTTTTCCCTTTAGTATTTTAACCTACATGAACACAAAGTCGGATGAACAGATTGCTATAAAAGCATTTGTTTTCTTATCAATAGCTTATTCATTTATGTCTTAAAATCCGGTTTTCAACTTCAGTACTGTCAAGGTCCGTCTTTTGATAAGGAAGCATTCTGAAAACATAATATGTGTATAGTATACATGGTGAGTTAAAATGCTTTCATATTCTGAAAGAGGTCATTTGTTCTGTTTTTAATGTGTGAAAAGCTTTCCTCGCCCTGAAAGTAATGTTCCCCTAGAACAACCTCCTGATGACACCCCTGATTCTCCTGTAATAAGAGTTGAGTTCCAGTTCCAAATCGAAGAAAAATCCACTGGAAATTAGACGTGGGACTCAACGCTCGTTTTACTAATTGTTTTATCTGGGAACCTTTAAAAGTGTGTATTATGACAACCAGTTGTCATAAAAAGATGTAGTTTTCACGTATGTGTTCGTAATTGTTTTCTCTACTTGGTAAAGTGAGCAGTTAATGTGCTAGTACAATCTTTCTAATAAGCGCCTCTGGTATTGTCAAGATTCGCAGTAGCGCGAGAAGTCAGCGTGCAGAACCACTTGTCGCGAATTGTCAACACCACTCAAAGCCAATTGGACGCCGCATGAAGCCAACTCAAGGCCATGCCGCTTATAATTTGAAACACAATAGTGATGAGGGTTATTTAGGTCTACGTATATTTGAAACGTATGCATATTATCAACACTTCATCCATTTGCTGGATTAAGATCTTTCCAATACTTTTTGACAACAATATATGTTGGGTAATTTGTTTCCTAGATATTTGCAGTAGTACCTAATTTCGTCACACCACCTTGTATGAGAATGCCGTGTAGACCACTTCTTGTCACTTGTGATATCCAGTAAAAATTTTGCTTTTGTCTACCTTGCACGGTTTGTTTCCTAAGAGTTATATCTATTTATCTATCTATCCATCTACTCTCTCTCTCTCTCTCTCTCTCTCTCTCTCTCTCTCTCTCTATATATATATATATATATATATATATATATATATATATATATATATATATATATATATATATATATATATATATACAGAAGAACCAGTTCTTAAAGAATTAGAATTATATCACTGGTTGCTAGTAAAGAGCAAGAAATCTTAAGAAATAAGTTATTGCCCCGATTTTGAAATATATGTTTAAAATCATGTTTTAAACTGTTTAAAATGTTTAAAACATGTTTTTTCGTGTGTGTTTTAAAACATGTTTAAAAGATTTTAAACACCTTTTTCATGTTTTAAACACGTTTTGTTCTTTTTTTAAAAAAAAAAAAACTCTATTTTTTCCAACCCTGGTTTATGTTGAATTTTGAATCGGATCCCATTGAGTGCCCAAAATACAACTTTGTGTACACATACGAGACTACAATATGGACAATTTTGAACAAATCCAGAGGGACACTTCTATGTCAAATTCAATATTCAAATCTTATTTTGAATTTTTGAATTGTTATTTTTATTTTACAGTTTTTTAATATAGTAGTACTTCTAGAGCAATCTTTAAGCTTTCCAATGGTGTTTGTCCCACGTCTCTAGTGCACATATTAACCATTTTATGACAATTTTTAATAATCTCTGTAACTGAAAAAATGCCGTCTTTTGGCATTTTTGAACAACATGTATGGGGACACTTTCAGGAGGAGAGAGGTAATATTTGGGATTGTTCACCTCCCACTGTAATAAAGCTGTGCACCAATTTTTACAAAAATCTAAGATCGTCAGATCAGATTTAGCCATTTCATTGGTTGATTTCACATGGATTGTCCCTAAATCGAGTGATAATTCAGTGTCAGTCATGTTTCTATTGCTTCGAACAGTTTCTTAATTTCCCAAACGTTATTCGTATGGGAGGCATAGATAGAAATAAATTCCGTATCTTAGTTCATTAAGGGTGATTGTCACAAAATCGAGTTTTTCAGGAAAAGCAAAAAATGAAAGCAAAGCGTGAACTTCTTAATGGATGCTCACATTTTTACAACAGCAACAATCCTAAAACTAGCAGGTTCAGTTTTGTTATAGCTAGATACATTGATAGGCCATCTGTGCTTAGTAAATATAATGTAAAAAAGTAAAAGAGAGAAAAAAATGGAGCCCTGACATTAGGGAACTAAGACATGGAATTAATATTATTATTATTATTATTATTATTATTATTATTATTATTATTATTATTATTATTTTGATGTAGCAGTACGTCCTTGCAACAGTGAAGCTGTATGAATGGGTAATGACGTGTGATATTTTATTTTGGGAGTCGTAGGGAGAAGACCTTTCGCTTTCCTCTTCGCAGAAATTGACAGAAGAGTAACGTACGAATATACTACATATTATGAGGGAATGAAGTATAATCATTTCAAAATGAGCAGCTCTTAAGTAGAATACATATAACTAGAGGCTGAACATTCGATGTTCTTAAGTCATACAGTAAACTCAAACGGCATACATAAGCGTATTTGGAAAAAGAAAGGAAATAAATATAGAAAAGAAAAGAAAATCAATTAGAAACACGAAAACATTATTTACTAGTTAGGAAACTTTTCATTGATTATGAATACATTTCACATTCATTCAAAGTATTGACGACAAAGAGAGTAAATTATTCACATTATCAAATGATTGTCGATGACAAGGCAAAGAATTGTCAATACTTCACGATTTATGTGGACTGTTAATAAGTGAACCGAACACAGTAGGGTTTTAAGGCATAATGTTTGTAATCTGACGCACCCAGGTTCGAATCCACATTAAGGTAGAAATTTTCGTTTTCTTTATACAAAGAAAAAGTTTTCTATGACTTACGAAATATTCATCTACAAACACAAAATCAGTTTTAAAGTATCGAATGTGATAGAATACGTACGTAAAGCATGGTTGTTTCATAACGCCAATCTTGAACCAAACGAGGCTTTGAACACAGCACTTTTGATTGCTTGATATGAACATTCGACTTAAGCAGATGTTGCGCAATTACTGTTGCATCTCTTAAAAATAATTTCTTTCCTTTATGCTTTTAGAAACATCATTTTGTAGATTAGAAACTTGTTTGTTACTTTCTTCATACAAACTATATAGTAAATTTCATATTTTCGCTCCTAGTTCTCGCGGAACTAAAACAATGTAATACTACCGTTTCCACATTATTGGCAATCTTTCTATAATTGTAAGTGAATAACTACATTCCAGGTGTTCGAAACGTGATATGTGTAAGGAATTCACCACTTGTTCCCTTAGATAAACGTTTCCGAGGGTTACTGATTTTTAAGTATTTCGTAAGACAAAGTTACCTAATTTGACAGTGTTTTTACGAGAGAATGATATTGTGAGCTCTCTCATGTAATATTGTGGAAACGCCGTCTCATCTCGAAAATGATGTTTCTCTTGTCTCGAAGTTTCTGCTCGTTGTCGAGACGATACAAAGAAATACCTTATCTCCTGGCATCACTTCTGTTGCGACGATACGAAACAAGACAGTAAAAATGTCCACTCCTCTCGTCTTGAAAATTATCTTAATGTCCCTTCTCGAAGTATCACTACTTAATTAAATCCATTATAGAATTTTCACCTTAATAAATGTTTACAGAGAAAATTAAACATTTAATAGGGAAGTCTATTATGAAACAAGAAGCTAAGGGCCGAGGTTCTATAATTCATTTAATTAAGTAGTGATTCCAGGAGACGAGACAATCCTGTAATTTCCCAGATGATACGTAATGTAAAAATTGATTTTAAAATTTCCTAAATTACTGCTTTTAAAAAATAGAATTTACTGAAATGGATTTTTATGCACCAGTAAGCATAGGGTTGCCAGACGTCCCGGTTTTCCATGAAATAATTAACTGTCCCGAAAAAGGCTTTCGGGACACCTGTTTGTCCCTGTTTTCGTTTTTCAGATTGAAAAAGGAAACCTGCAAGAACTAGTATGTCTCAACTAAAAAGGGAAAGCTTTTGGAAGGTTTGGGTTGCTAATTAATTTTACTAAACAAACAACAAGAAGTTTAATATATATATAATATTGTGTGTGTGTGATTGTGATAGAGAGAGAGAGAGAGAGAGGAGTGCGTGAAGCTGGAAACTTCAAGGTATTAGCTTAAGAGTGGATGATTTTAGCTACTCCGAACGTGTTGTTTAAATTTCCATTCTCTATATCAGACATTTCTTGTAAGACGTGCTTCAAAGAGGAGCTGACTCGTGGTTTTAAATTTCCACTTTTTTATGGTTATTTTCGAGCAGAGCTTACAGTGACAAAATCCATTGTTAGCTTCAGTATTTTTGTTTTGGAAATCATACTAACTGCGCCTGTATATACTTGTACTTGTACATAATTTTACCAGCCCAAGGAAAAAGATACTAGCCCACATCCCACAATGGGAATTACCTACTTACCTTCGGTATGGTATTAAATACTCGTCTACATCGATGAACCACTCGCCCCTGGATAGTGGGCTAGTAGTTATTTGCATCCCTGCTTTACGACCTAGTGGAAAAGAGTTCAAGAAGTTTGTGAAAATTATTGTAGTAAGGGAGGGGGAATTTAGAGCACCGATTTAATAAAGCGATAAGTTTTGCAGTGCTCGCTCGTGGTTATATAGTTAGCGTACGCGTCTTTGGCGTGGGACACCATGGTTCGATTCCCAGCGGGAGCTTAATGTGTTCGGATTCCACGTTAAACTCAGTACCTCCATGTCTCATATAACAAGGCTGCTGAAAGGGACGTTAAACTCAAAATCAGATAGATTTTGCCAGCAGAAAATTACACCAGTGGAAAGTATTGTTAATAAGAAAACCCGTGTTCTGGCGAAAGAGTACTTTAAGCTTTTGTTCGCTATATTACTTTTTCAAATTAATCTAAGAGTGCGACATATCTCTTAAGTGTTTTATAAATTTGATGTGAAGAATTTGCTTCATTTTTCGAACGATTCACTGATAGTATTGTAAGAATGATATGGAAGGTTACCTGGGTGTCTGTTGCATTTAGATCCATAGTCTTATATCTAAGTTTCATTTGAAATTCCACTTCAACTGTTACAGAACTGAGTTGCCCTTAATATACTTCCCCATATCTCGATAAATATTTCTAAAGATGCTGTGCACGCATTCAATAATTTTGGATTTATGTTTTTTTTTCTTTATCCTGCTAAAATTTTCAGTAATTTACAGGTTAAAATTCTGTAATAACTTACTGCTGCACAAGAAATAACAGTTAGACATGTATTTTTTCTTGCTACATGCTAAATTTGTATTTCTTTTAGGGTATTGTGTCTGACTCAGGTCATGAGGCAAGAAAGAAAAATGTATCTCTTCAATCATAAATGGGAGGTGTGTTGTAATTGGCGCAATATACAGGATCTGATAAATACGATAAATCGAAATTCGGAAAAAAGGACGCCACGCAGCTCTTCTTATAGGGCCTATCTTTTTACACTCCTTAAAAACTCTTGTGGGGGCTTCAATCGCGTTAACTGTGTAGACTGGACTGGAAAATTGTGAGTAGCAACCTGTGAAAGGCAGGTAATTAATTGATTCTGACCAAATGAGTAGAAACTCTGAACTTATATATAGTCTCAGATTGTTGTCTCGGTTTTTCGTTTATAAAAATCTGGCAACCCTAAGTAAGCATAATGACAATACTTACGAAACCTTTGCAAACAAAAATGAAGAATAGTAATACAGGGGCAAGAATGACATATTTTCTTACTTTAATATCGTGATGAGGTTTAAACATATGTGATAGATTGTTTTTCACAAACAAGAAATAAATAAAATCAACAATTATAATAGTACAGAGATTTCCGCGTACAGGGCGCTAGTCTATTCAATTACATTAGCTTTAATATTTTTTTACGCCTTCATGGTAAACAACTACGCTATCAATTTCTTATATGCCATACGTTTGTTCTAATACAAGACATGATTTTATTATGATTGAATTCCAACTCGTCTCTTTTGATGTAAGAAATGTTACAAATATTTGATTAAATGTTTCCGTTGGTGATATGAATTCACGGACCCACTCTAAAATCTCGCTCACCAGAAGTCGGTGAGCTTTCAAATTTACAAGTGTTTCCGAACTTGAACGCAAGGCATTGAAAAAATGTAATTCGTTAGGGCAAAACTCCTATATGAAAAGTCTCTCCGTTTATGAGATCTTAGTTTGGAAATCGGCTTGTCACTTCAGAAATTAGATTTGTAATGCTTCTAATGTTATCCAACAGTTGTCCATATTCATATTTGATTACATTTTAGTCCATTTTTGTTTATTCTTCTCCCCGAAAATACAGTTCTCGGTTACTTAGAATATAGAAGGGATAGTGACTGACATGTTACGGAGTTCTACAAGATACAACTCGTATTCCTTTCATTTCGTAAATGTTTCTAATCGAGACATGCTTATATTATTAAATGAATATTAAATTACAGCTCACGTGCTCACAAAATACTGGAAGATACACATTTTCACTATTTGTCATGTTTTAAACATATGGTTTGTTTTTTATTAATGCACTGGTTTCCACAAATTAAACTGTCACCAACAGCACATCTAATTATTACTTCATTAGATTGTCCTTTTGTTTTCTCGAGTACATGTTCAAAACACACTGAAAACCAGTAATGCACACCCAAAAGTATTCTTGTTTGATATCATGTGTAACTGCCACATATTAAGAATTCTTTCTAAAAAGAATTAAAAATAGGATGATTTTTCGGATTAAAAAATTTCGCAAAAGAAAGATCAAAGGCAAATCACCCCGCACGACGTGATCTCTCTCTCTCTCTCTCTCTCTCTCTCTCTCTCTCTCTCTATATATATATATATATATATATATATATATATATATATATCTTGTTGAATTATATAGTATTGTTGAAATCGTTCATTAAGCCGTTGACGAGCTCTGAGGGTTTTACGGTGTGGAGCAATAGATAAACTTGTGATAGTGAAAGATATTTGTGTGCAATGTGAACGTGAAGCTTGGGAGAAGAAAGCGGTGAAATCCGTTTTCAAATCAGTTCGGAAATAGTGCTAAAATTACCAAAAACTGATTTGGTTTTAAGAACAGAAGCAAACTTATGCATCGTCCAACAATGAATACAAAATTAACGGTTGATTTTTAAAACATTGCAATCATAAGTAAAATGTATATAATTGAAACAAATTTATGTAATAAACTAAATTAATGGATTGTCTTGGAACAGATGAAACCACATTCGACGAAATCTTTAGAAGATTTAATGAGGCTGCACCAGGCATACGCCCTCTAACAATCCAGAATGCATGTCTTCTAGGTGCTGCTCTCACGTCGGAAGCACTCACTAACGTGCTATTGAACAAAATATCTACTTTAGAATTGTTCTTGTCTCGACTTCCCTCAATTTCAGCCCATTCAGCCGTTTTCCTTTTACGAGCATCTTTATCAATCCTCGCCTAACCTTTTTTTACGATGCTTTCCATCTTGGCATGAGAGTTCTTTGCTGGAAAAATATGATACTGTCCTGAAAACTGGCCTTGAATCAATTCCGAACTGCTCCTTAAATGACAACTCTAGGATACAAGCATGTTTACCTGTTGGTTTGGGCGGTCTTGGTATTCGACGAGCTGTGGATATGGCGATTCCTACATACTTAGCGTCATACCACGGATCTCTGCGTTTAATCGAAGCTCTCCTTCCACAGGGTTATTGTTTGGATCCAGATGGCTCAGTTCAAGAAGGCTCTAGTAAGTGGGAAAATTAGCAGATACAAGCCTTCCGGAGATTAACAAAAAGTGTTATCAGTCATCTTGGTATACACCAATTGCATGTCAATTACATAATCATTTGTTACAATCTGTTGTTGTTCCAGAAGATAAAGCCAGGCTTCTTGCTGCCTCGTCTCCCGAAGCGGGTGCATGGTTGATGGCGATACCTTCTCCGCCTTTAGGCCTTCATTTGCCAAATGAAAGCTTTCGAATTGCTGCAGCCTTACGTTTAGGCTTAGCAGTTTGTGAGCCTCATCACTGTCCAGCTTGTGGGGATGAGGTTAACCAACGTGGCCTGCATGGCCTTTCATGCATGAAGAGCGCTGGTAGATTCGCCCGACATTCCTCGGTAAATGATATAATACTACGAGCCCTCAACACAGCTGGATTTCCTTCAATACGGGAACCTTCTGGTTGCTGTCGTTCGGATGGAAAGCGACCGGATGGGATGACACTGATTGCATGGATGAGAGGTAAATGTTTATTGTGAGACTTCACATGCGCTGATACATACGCTCATTCAAGTCTCCCTCTGTCAGTAATGAATGCAGGAGCTGTTGCTAATCGCAAAGAAGCTGAAAAGCAAAGAAAATACAACAACCTTCTCGAAAAGTTTGTTTTCACTCCAATCGCTAATGAAACAAGTGGTGCTTGGGGTGCAAGAAGTCTAGAATTCATTAGGGAGGTAGGAAGACGCATTTCTTGTGTTTCCGGCGAAGTTCGCTCCACATCCTATCTAATACGGCGCATATCCGTTTCTATCCAACGTGGTAACGTCTCGTCGGTCCTTGGCACTTTACCACCTGGCAAGGAACTGGATGAGGTGTTTATACTCTGAGAAGAATTGTCTTTGTAGAAGAACGTAATCAAAATCTAATTGTTTGATATTGTAAAGATCATAGCCAGCAAAAACAAATATACACAAACTGTGTGTGAGAGAGATGAAACACGGCATAAAAGATACCTCAAATTTGCGTGGTTGCTTGTGGGCAATGTTTCATATATCATTTATTGTAAACAATTTTAAAATTACTTATATTAAACAAATAACATTTTAAATTTATATTATGTAACAATACGATGTTATTATAAAAAAATAATTGTTGCATAAAAAATTGTCAACAATTTTAGGAACTAGCAATTAACAAAGAATATGGGGTTCAGATTTATAAAATTGTATACAGTGGACTAATCTCATAGTTTGCAGGCAAATTTATTTATCCAATAAAAAGTATATGTCTGCGGGAAAAAAAATATTACAATATATTGATGATCAACTTCGCCGTCGATTCAGTGACATCTTTGTTATTCTGCATTCAAGATCCCAGTCTAATCTGGCTACCAACAAGATATTTTATGTTGTAGTTGTATATTGTAGAATGCGATTTGTGTAAGTTGTTTTAATATTCAGATGCTTTGTAGTTTTTAAACATTACTTGCATGTTAACAATGGGAGAAAGAATAATATATGGATTTCACGGATTTCACGGATTTCACCGCTTTCTTCTCCCAAGCTTCACGTTCACATTGCACACAAATATCTTTCACTATCACAAGTTTATCTATTGCTCCACACCGTAAAACCCTCAGAGCTCGTCAACGGCTTAATGAACGATTTCAACAATACTATATAATTCAACAAGATATATATATATATATATATATATATATATATATATATATATATAGAGAGAGAGAGAGAGAGAGAGAGAGAGAGAGATATCACGTCGTGCGGGGTGATTTGCCTTTGATCTTTCTTTTGCGAAATTTTTTAATCCGAAAAATCATCCTATTTTTAATTCTTTTTAGAAAGAATTCTTAATATGTGGCAGTTACACATGATATCAAACAAGAATACTTTTGGGTGTGCATTACTGGTTTTCAGTGTGTTTTGAACATGTACTCGAGAAAACAAAAGGACAATCTAATGAAGTAATAATTAGATGTGCTGTTGGTGACAGTTTAATTTGTGGAAACCAGTGCATTAATAAAAAACAAACCATATGTTTAAAACATGACAAATAGTGAAAATGTGTATCTTCCA
Organism: Thermobia domestica; assembly: GCF_964235325.1. NCBI lineage: Eukaryota > Metazoa > Arthropoda > Insecta > Zygentoma > Lepismatidae > Thermobia > Thermobia domestica. The sequence goes on from NW_027656069.1 coordinate 123,287, forward strand.
GTATTTTGTGAGCACGTGAGCTGTAATTTAATATTCATTTAATAATATAAGCATGTCTCGATTAGAAACATTTACGAAATGAAAGGAATACGAGTTGTATCTTGTAGAACTCCGTAACATGTCAGTCACTATCCCTTCTATATTCTAAGTAACCGAGAACTGTATTTTCGGGGAGAAGAATAAACAAAAATGGACTAAAATGTAATCAAATATGAATATGGACAACTGTTGGATAACATTAGAAGCATTACAAATCTAATTTCTGAAGTGACAAGCCGATTTCCAAACTAAGATCTCATAAACGGAGAGACTTTTCATATAGGAGTTTTGCCCTAACGAATTACATTTTTTCAATGCCTTGCGTTCAAGTTCGGAAACACTTGTAAATTTGAAAGCTCACCGACTTCTGGTGAGCGAGATTTTAGAGTGGGTCCGTGAATTCATATCACCAACGGAAACATTTAATCAAATATTTGTAACATTTCTTACATCAAAAGAGACGAGTTGGAATTCAATCATAATAAAATCATGTCTTGTATTAGAACAAACGTATGGCATATAAGAAATTGATAGCGTAGTTGTTTACCATGAAGGCGTAAAAAAATATTAAAGCTAATGTAATTGAATAGACTAGCGCCCTGTACGCGGAAATCTCTGTACTATTATAATTGTTGATTTTATTTATTTCTTGTTTGTGAAAAACAATCTATCACATATGTTTAAACCTCATCACGATATTAAAGTAAGAAAATATGTCATTCTTGCCCCTGTATTACTATTCTTCATTTTTGTTTGCAAAGGTTTCGTAAGTATTGTCATTATGCTTACTTAGGGTTGCCAGATTTTTATAAACGAAAAACCGAGACAACAATCTGAGACTATATATAAGTTCAGAGTTTCTACTCATTTGGTCAGAATCAATTAATTACCTGCCTTTCACAGGTTGCTACTCACAATTTTCCAGTCCAGTCTACACAGTTAACGCGATTGAAGCCCCCACAAGAGTTTTTAAGGAGTGTAAAAAGATAGGCCCTATAAGAAGAGCTGCGTGGCGTCCTTTTTTCCGAATTTCGATTTATCGTATTTATCAGATCCTGTATATTGCGCCAATTACAACACACCTCCCATTTATGATTGAAGAGATACATTTTTCTTTCTTGCCTCATGACCTGAGTCAGACACAATACCCTAAAAGAAATACAAATTTAGCATGTAGCAAGAAAAAATACATGTCTAACTGTTATTTCTTGTGCAGCAGTAAGTTATTACAGAATTTTAACCTGTAAATTACTGAAAATTTTAGCAGGATAAAGAAAAAAAACATAAATCCAAAATTATTGAATGCGTGCACAGCATCTTTAGAAATATTTATCGAGATATGGGGAAGTATATTAAGGGCAACTCAGTTCTGTAACAGTTGAAGTGGAATTTCAAATGAAACTTAGATATAAGACTATGGATCTAAATGCAACAGACACCCAGGTAACCTTCCATATCATTCTTACAATACTATCAGTGAATCGTTCGAAAAATGAAGCAAATTCTTCACATCAAATTTATAAAACACTTAAGAGATATGTCGCACTCTTAGATTAATTTGAAAAAGTAATATAGCGAACAAAAGCTTAAAGTACTCTTTCGCCAGAACACGGGTTTTCTTATTAACAATACTTTCCACTGGTGTAATTTTCTGCTGGCAAAATCTATCTGATTTTGAGTTTAACGTCCCTTTCAGCAGCCTTGTTATATGAGACATGGAGGTACTGAGTTTAACGTGGAATCCGAACACATTAAGCTCCCGCTGGGAATCGAACCATGGTGTCCCACGCCAAAGACGCGTACGCTAACTATATAACCACGAGCGAGCACTGCAAAACTTATCGCTTTATTAAATCGGTGCTCTAAATTCCCCCTCCCTTACTACAATAATTTTCACAAACTTCTTGAACTCTTTTCCACTAGGTCGTAAAGCAGGGATGCAAATAACTACTAGCCCACTATCCAGGGGCGAGTGGTTCATCGATGTAGACGAGTATTTAATACCATACCGAAGGTAAGTAGGTAATTCCCATTGTGGGATGTGGGCTAGTATCTTTTTCCTTGGGCTGGTAAAATTATGTACAAGTACAAGTATATACAGGCGCAGTTAGTATGATTTCCAAAACAAAAATACTGAAGCTAACAATGGATTTTGTCACTGTAAGCTCTGCTCGAAAATAACCATAAAAAAGTGGAAATTTAAAACCACGAGTCAGCTCCTCTTTGAAGCACGTCTTACAAGAAATGTCTGATATAGAGAATGGAAATTTAAACAACACGTTCGGAGTAGCTAAAATCATCCACTCTTAAGCTAATACCTTGAAGTTTCCAGCTTCACGCACTCCTCTCTCTCTCTCTCTCTCTATCACAATCACACACACACAATATTATATATATATTAAACTTCTTGTTGTTTGTTTAGTAAAATTAATTAGCAACCCAAACCTTCCAAAAGCTTTCCCTTTTTAGTTGAGACATACTAGTTCTTGCAGGTTTCCTTTTTCAATCTGAAAAACGAAAACAGGGACAAACAGGTGTCCCGAAAGCCTTTTTCGGGACAGTTAATTATTTCATGGAAAACCGGGACGTCTGGCAACCCTATGCTTACTGGTGCATAAAAATCCATTTCAGTAAATTCTATTTTTTAAAAGCAGTAATTTAGGAAATTTTAAAATCAATTTTTACATTACGTATCATCTGGGAAATTACAGGATTGTCTCGTCTCCTGGAATCACTACTTAATTAAATGAATTATAGAACCTCGGCCCTTAGCTTCTTGTTTCATAATAGACTTCCCTATTAAATGTTTAATTTTCTCTGTAAACATTTATTAAGGTGAAAATTCTATAATGGATTTAATTAAGTAGTGATACTTCGAGAAGGGACATTAAGATAATTTTCAAGACGAGAGGAGTGGACATTTTTACTGTCTTGTTTCGTATCGTCGCAACAGAAGTGATGCCAGGAGATAAGGTATTTCTTTGTATCGTCTCGACAACGAGCAGAAACTTCGAGACAAGAGAAACATCATTTTCGAGATGAGACGGCGTTTCCACAATATTACATGAGAGAGCTCACAATATCATTCTCTCGTAAAAACACTGTCAAATTAGGTAACTTTGTCTTACGAAATACTTAAAAATCAGTAACCCTCGGAAACGTTTATCTAAGGGAACAAGTGGTGAATTCCTTACACATATCACGTTTCGAACACCTGGAATGTAGTTATTCACTTACAATTATAGAAAGATTGCCAATAATGTGGAAACGGTAGTATTACATTGTTTTAGTTCCGCGAGAACTAGGAGCGAAAATATGAAATTTACTATATAGTTTGTATGAAGAAAGTAACAAACAAGTTTCTAATCTACAAAATGATGTTTCTAAAAGCATAAAGGAAAGAAATTATTTTTAAGAGATGCAACAGTAATTGCGCAACATCTGCTTAAGTCGAATGTTCATATCAAGCAATCAAAAGTGCTGTGTTCAAAGCCTCGTTTGGTTCAAGATTGGCGTTATGAAACAACCATGCTTTACGTACGTATTCTATCACATTCGATACTTTAAAACTGATTTTGTGTTTGTAGATGAATATTTCGTAAGTCATAGAAAACTTTTTCTTTGTATAAAGAAAACGAAAATTTCTACCTTAATGTGGATTCGAACCTGGGTGCGTCAGATTACAAACATTATGCCTTAAAACCCTACTGTGTTCGGTTCACTTATTAACAGTCCACATAAATCGTGAAGTATTGACAATTCTTTGCCTTGTCATCGACAATCATTTGATAATGTGAATAATTTACTCTCTTTGTCGTCAATACTTTGAATGAATGTGAAATGTATTCATAATCAATGAAAAGTTTCCTAACTAGTAAATAATGTTTTCGTGTTTCTAATTGATTTTCTTTTCTTTTCTATATTTATTTCCTTTCTTTTTCCAAATACGCTTATGTATGCCGTTTGAGTTTACTGTATGACTTAAGAACATCGAATGTTCAGCCTCTAGTTATATGTATTCTACTTAAGAGCTGCTCATTTTGAAATGATTATACTTCATTCCCTCATAATATGTAGTATATTCGTACGTTACTCTTCTGTCAATTTCTGCGAAGAGGAAAGCGAAAGGTCTTCTCCCTACGACTCCCAAAATAAAATATCACACGTCATTACCCATTCATACAGCTTCACTGTTGCAAGGACGTACTGCTACATCAAAATAATAATAATAATAATAATAATAATAATAATAATAATAATAATAATAATAATAATAATAATAATAATATTAATTCCATGTCTTAGTTCCCTAATGTCAGGGCTCCATTTTTTTCTCTCTTTTACTTTTTTACATTATATTTACTAAGCACAGATGGCCTATCAATGTATCTAGCTATAACAAAACTGAACCTGCTAGTTTTAGGATTGTTGCTGTTGTAAAAATGTGAGCATCCATTAAGAAGTTCACGCTTTGCTTTCATTTTTTGCTTTTCCTGAAAAACTCGATTTTGTGACAATCACCCTTAATGAACTAAGATACGGAATTTATTTCTATCTATGCCTCCCATACGAATAACGTTTGGGAAATTAAGAAACTGTTCAAAGCAATAGAAACATGACTGACACTGAATTATCACTCGATTTAGGGACAATCCATGTGAAATCAACCAATGAAATGGCTAAATCTGATCTGACGATCTTAGATTTTTGTAAAAATTGGTGCACAGCTTTATTACAGTGGGAGGTGAACAATCCCAAATATTACCTCTCTCCTCCTGAAAGTGTCCCCATACATGTTGTTCAAAAATGCCAAAAGACGGCATTTTTTCAGTTACAGAGATTATTAAAAATTGTCATAAAATGGTTAATATGTGCACTAGAGACGTGGGACAAACACCATTGGAAAGCTTAAAGATTGCTCTAGAAGTACTACTATATTAAAAAACTGTAAAATAAAAATAACAATTCAAAAATTCAAAATAAGATTTGAATATTGAATTTGACATAGAAGTGTCCCTCTGGATTTGTTCAAAATTGTCCATATTGTAGTCTCGTATGTGTACACAAAGTTGTATTTTGGGCACTCAATGGGATCCGATTCAAAATTCAACATAAACCAGGGTTGGAAAAAATAGAGTTTTTTTTAAAAAAAAAAGAACAAAACGTGTTTAAAACATGAAAAAGGTGTTTAAAATCTTTTAAACATGTTTTAAAACACACACGAAAAAACATGTTTTAAACATTTTAAACAGTTTAAAACATGATTTTAAACATATATTTCAAAATCGGGGCAATAACTTATTTCTTAAGATTTCTTGCTCTTTACTAGCAACCAGTGATATAATTCTAATTCTTTAAGAACTGGTTCTTCTGTATATATATATATATATATATATATATATATATATATATATAGAGAGAGAGAGAGAGAGAGAGTAGATGGATAGATAGATAAATAGATATAACTCTTAGGAAACAAACCGTGCAAGGTAGACAAAAGCAAAATTTTTACTGGATATCACAAGTGACAAGAAGTGGTCTACACGGCATTCTCATACAAGGTGGTGTGACGAAATTAGGTACTACTGCAAATATCTAGGAAACAAATTACCCAACATATATTGTTGTCAAAAAGTATTGGAAAGATCTTAATCCAGCAAATGGATGAAGTGTTGATAATATGCATACGTTTCAAATATACGTAGACCTAAATAACCCTCATCACTATTGTGTTTCAAATTATAAGCGGCATGGCCTTGAGTTGGCTTCATGCGGCGTCCAATTGGCTTTGAGTGGTGTTGACAATTCGCGACAAGTGGTTCTGCACGCTGACTTCTCGCGCTACTGCGAATCTTGACAATACCAGAGGCGCTTATTAGAAAGATTGTACTAGCACATTAACTGCTCACTTTACCAAGTAGAGAAAACAATTACGAACACATACGTGAAAATTACATCTTTTTATGACAACTGGTTGTCATAATACACACTTTTAAAGGTTCCCAGATAAAACAATTAGTAAAACGAGCGTTGAGTCCCACGTCTAATTTCCAGTGGATTTTTCTTCGATTTGGAACTGGAACTCAACTCTTATTACAGGAGAATCAGGGGTGTCATCAGGAGGTTGTTCTAGGGGAACATTACTTTCAGGGCGAGGAAAGCTTTTCACACATTAAAAACAGAACAAATGACCTCTTTCAGAATATGAAAGCATTTTAACTCACCATGTATACTATACACATATTATGTTTTCAGAATGCTTCCTTATCAAAAGACGGACCTTGACAGTACTGAAGTTGAAAACCGGATTTTAAGACATAAATGAATAAGCTATTGATAAGAAAACAAATGCTTTTATAGCAATCTGTTCATCCGACTTTGTGTTCATGTAGGTTAAAATACTAAAGGGAAAAAACTCGATAAAATATCAACTCAGATATTATTATGCAATAATATAGTAGCGAGTTCTCAGTGCCCCAGTAAGGGAAATGAGAATATAAAGCATATGGTTAATTTTAGTTGTTTCAATTAGGTATAGAAACCGTATTGATGTGTTGGCTTTTTTTTAATTTTCATATTTCACTATAAACGTCCCTCATTTGCATTAACTGTTAAATAAGTTTATTAAATATACCCGACGAACCTCGTTTTGGAGTTGGAAATAGTTTGGAAAGACAGGGCCCCCTTTTTCCCCGTGGCTACATACCTTTGCAATCTGATTCAAATATATACGCCTAACATCGTAAGAATAAAGCATGGGAAGTTTGTAATTTGTTTTGAAATTTACTTTAAGATAGGTTCTTTCTTATTCGACAGAAGAAACGCAGTATGTTTTCTGTTCCTTTTTTTCTTTCACGTTCCACTGCTTTATTATGTGCGACTTTTAATACCCTCTTTTCTCCTCTATAAGAGAACCAAAAGCATCAGGCGTCTGAATGGTGTCATAAATTATCGTAACCCAAAACAAACTCGAGCATATCGAGTTGCTTAGGAATCAGATGGATTGGTTTCGTGGCACCTACACCAAGCCCAAGCATGTTACTTCTTATGAAAACGGATAAGGAAAGAAAGGAGCTAGTTGTGTAGGAACGTAACTTTTCTTCTAGCATAATGAGAATTCATCAGTGTCTCGTTTGCTTTCTTTCGTGGTAATTCGTTTGTTCTCGATAATTATAGTTGACAATGTCCTTAAGCAAACCGAGTACAGCAGAAGTTTTATTTCCTTTCTTCGTTTTTTCTTTCTTTTTCTTTCAAGTGCTACGAAGTTAAGCTCGAAGAATTATTTTTTGTGTTTACAGTTTTTGGAACCCATAACAATAAATTTACAAGACTTAGATTCAGACAATGACGAAATATTAACTGACATAGACGATAGTGAAAGTAATGTTGAAGACGAGTGTTTAGCATATCCACTGGAAAAGTTAATAGGTAAGTAATTTAGTTATTATATATACTTTTAGGATGTACAATCAAAATTCTTGAGTTTCCTGGAATAGTACATTTAAATTGTGAATAATGTTGCCAATGTATGTGTCATAATCTCAACCGGAGGACGAGCGAGAAGGGAAAGAGCAGCCCGAAATCCGGCAACGCCGCGCGGAATATCGTGCACCATTGGGCCACTGCCCGTGATGCTTTACATCTGAAACGCACAGTACACTCATGTGATCCCAGTTTTCAATCTTGATATCTGAGCATTTGAGATTAAGAAATAAATCGCTTATACATTGTTCCTCGGAATCATATGTTTAACGCTTTAGCTCTGAGAATTTCTAAAAACAAAGATAGTTAAACTGAAATTTACTGTTCCTGGGTATAACTGGGTAAATTTCACAGTTATAACTGGTTATAATAAACGCTTCTCCAAGTTCGAAATATTTAACAACCGGTTCTAGCGAACCGGTCGGAACTGGCTGAGTAGCACCACTGCTTGTAACCGACCTTTTCATTTATTTTATCCCCGTTAAGACTACAATGTATTGGGTACAGAATATTTCAGTATAGATTCACAACTTTTTTCTTTTTACTAACCCTCTTGCCAGTAACTCTATAAGTACTTTCTTGGTTGTAATAAGCTTTTCAGGTAGATTTTAAAATCTACCTACTATGGAGATTTCACACAATTTATCAGTGTATATGGTGAAATAAAAGTACTCACTACCCTTGTGTGTTGAGAACGGGTTGAGGGAAAATGATGAAACTTGAAAGTGGTCTGACACATCAAATGGTGCTATCAAGCATCATGGCTGCCATCTTTGATTGTAATTCGAAATTTCAAATGCAAAGGGAGTCATTTTACATGTTTTAAGGTTAGCATTTTTACCAGAAATACGCATGTGAGGTTATTTTAGCCCTAAGACAAGTCATTTCAGAGTTACTGTTTCTGAAAGTTTTCTAGTTATGTCGTTAGGGGCTAAACTCATGTTTCGTGGAGGCGGGTGAGATTTTAGTTGCAAAATTTGATTACTATTTCAGAATAAAATTACTTCAAAATAATAAATTTCCGAAAAGTAATGTTTGAAGCACACTTCGCATTGTGTTAACTTTTTTTTTTTTCTGCAAGCCTATGTAATCGGTTGCTTTTTTCAAGTCAATAATTTATTGAAGAAAAGTAATGTTTGGATCGTTCCGAGTACAATGGATTCAAGTATATTTTCAATAAGGTTCAGTTTTACTCAGGAAATGGATTCTATTTGAAAACGTAATATCTTCGCAGTCAAGAGTGCGGCTAGGAGCGCAGCCGCCCCAATTCCACCCTGAATCTCAGATTTTGGGGACAGTAAGGCAGTTTTAGAAACCTTTTAATAAGCAAAGTCCAACAGAACAAGTTTGAGGTCCTTACACTGAACAAATACGGAGGAAATATAGATGATCAAAACTGGAACGTTGCTTAGGCCCAATTTCCAGAATTTTAAGCAGGCCCGAAACTCGAAAGTAGATCCACCTTTGAAATGCTAGGACAAAAAATAAACAAGAGAGCAATTTAGGCCTATAGTTCCTTACGATCAATATAAATGGTGATCGAGGTTCGTATTTATTCGGTATAAGGACTTCAATTTTTTTTCTGTGGACTTTGTTGAGCAAAGGGTTTTTAAATCTGCATTACTGCTTCCAACATCTGAAAATGAGGCTAGGGGGCGGATGGCCTTTAAATGGACGATCCTCTCTAGCGGCAATCATATAAAACTCTAGATTGCACCTTGTCATGAGTTTTTCTTTCTTTCATTTCGGATTCTTTCTTTCTCTAAAGCAGCGTTTCCCTTCCCAATCTTTTTCAACTTACGGCACACTACAGGTGTAACTTGAATTACCGCGGCACACTTATAAATATCATTATTATTATTATTCGTAAATATAAAATACCGTGATATATATATATATATATGTATGTGTGTGTGTGTGTGTGTGCGTGTGTGTGTGTGATTACTGATCTTTTCACAGAGAAGAAAGCTCAATCACTGGTTTTCCCCAGTGGTAAATCATTATGCTTATTTTTTTTATTCTAATTTAAAAATAGAAAACAATTGTAATGAAATGTTGGACTCAGATTTTTAAAAATACGTTTTCTTTTTCAAAAACTGCATACAATCTTTCACTAAGAAAGATCACTAATAACGAACGAACAAACAAATCTCTTTTACTTTTAAAACACAAAGGTAGGTATTTTGTATGCATGTTTGCTTTGTTGAAAAGATTCAGTGTAAATTTATAATTTCAAGTTACGAAATAGTCTGCAACAATAAAGAAGCAATAATGGTCATAACAGTGACAACAAATCCTTTTTCAACATTACAAATGTACAGAAAAGTAATACGGTATGAAACTTAAAATTGTAGATTTATAGTAGAGGTTCATAGTAATGTGAAATACAAATATACATTTTCGCTATGTCTTGCAAATTGATTGCTATAGAATTAATAATTTTGTTTCGATTTCCTCGCGGCACACCAGCGGCTCATTCACGGCCCACCAGTGTGTCGCGGCTCACCGGTTGGGAAACGCTGCTCTAAAGTATGTATGTAGGAAGACTGCAAACCAACATGTACTGTATCAATGAATGCCTGCGATATTTCAGAAGCACAATTTAGAAATGAACTATTTGTTTTCTGAATACAACACAAAAATTTGTTTCCATGATAATTCTTTTATTTTTTTATCAGTTCTATAAAAAGTGCAACCTTCGACTACAACACTTTCTCGCAAGTTAACTGATAAGCATGTAAACAGTATAATAAACGTTAAAAACAAGGGGGGAAAAGAAAAGAAATTGTAGATCACCACACTGACCTGCTGTAGCCACGAGAAATCAAAATATTCACATGGAAAGAAGCCTTTTGAATGAGAAGCACTTTTGGATCATTTTCTTTTTCTGGCAGATTTTTTTTTTTACAAAAATGAAATAAAATAAAAATAAACAAGTCTTAAAAAATACACGTGTTTAAAACAATATGTTTAAAATGTATACAAAATTTGTTTAAAACAAAACCAATTGTTTAAAACAAGTTTTAATCATTTGTTTTAAACATTTCATTTTAAACAAAACAACCCTGACATAAACCAAGCATTGCACGATATTGACGATGTGAATATCTGGGTTCAGATCGATAACCATTTGCCTTGAGCTATTTACTTGCAGCACCAAAGGAATTTATATTCAATTTCATTTGTTTCTTGATGTATTCATTTGAATTTACACAATTATCCACCTATTGAGTTATTTGGAAAGGTATTACGTTTCCAAACAGTACTTAATAAAGGTCATTTTTCTTGTTAGTCAGTATGGATGTTTCTAAATTTATGTTGGCTACATTGATACATGTTGTTTTCATTTCTTCGTTTCAGGATTGCTATTACAAAACATATTATGAGTGGGAGGGATATATTTTCCTCCCTTTCACAATATTTGTATCAAATGTGTTATTAAACACAGTGACACTCCTCACAATCAGATACACACTTTCAGCACAAACAATTAGTCAATAAATTCTCTTTCCTATTTCAATTATCCACTTTCACATATCTGTGACAGCAATCCTGAAACAAAGGAATGAAAATAACATGTATCAATGTAGTCAATATAAATTTAGAAACATCCATACTGACTAACAAGAATAATAACTTGTATTGAGTACTGTTCGGAAAAATAATACCTCTCTAAAGAACTCGAAAGATTGATAATTGTGTAAAATCAAATGAATTGAAATTGAATATAAATTCCTTTGATGCTGCAGGTAAATAGCCCCAGCCAAATGATTATCGATCTGAACCCAGATATTCACATGGTCAATATCGTGCAATGCTTGGTCAATATCGTGCAATGCTTGGTCAATATCGTGCAATGCTTGGTTTATGTTGAATTTTGAATCGGATCCCATAGAGTGCCCAAAATGCAACTTTGTGTACACATATGAGACTACAATTTGATCAATTTTGAACAATTCAGTGGGACATTTCTATGCCAAATTCAAAATTCAAATCTTAGCTTGAACTTTTGAAGTGTTATTTTTTATTTTACAGGTTTTTTCAATATAGTACAACTTGTAGAGAAATCTTTAAGCTTTCCAATGGTGTTTGTTTCACGTCTCTAGTGCATATATTAACCATTTTATGACAATTTTTAATAATCACTGTAACTGAAAACAATGCAATTTTTTGACATTTTTGAGCACCCTGTGCGGAGACACTTTCAGGGGGAGAGGTAATATTTGGGATTTTTTCATCTTCCACTGTAATAAAGCTGTCCACCATTTTTTTTTTAAAAATCTGAGATGAGCAAGTCTGATGACTTGTTGATTTGACGTGGAATGTCCCTTTATCATGAGGGTGGATACACAGCGCCCAAGTGTAGATATAAACGGGAGTTCAACAAACGTTTCTGTGGTGCTCTGTTCAATATTGTTACTAGCCAATCACGTTGGTTCTTAAAAGTTATTTTATAAACCACACTTTGAAGTGGAAACATCCGACAGGGCACAATGGGAGGGAATGTAATGGATGGATTTTTTTGCCCTTGTTAATGTTAGATACAGTGGCAGCACTAATCCGATCACAAGCAACAATAATTGCTCGGGTTAATTCAAGAGCTCAACGGTGTGTGAAGCTGCACTCAGAACTGGAGAAACTGCTGTACGTCCAAGCTGCGGGACGAAACGTATTGTAAGAGAAGAGCAAGATCATCAGCTCATTGACGTTGCATAGTAACGACCTCACATGATTTCTCGACAGTTGATGAAAATATCAAATTTCCCACTTTCTAGGTTCACTGCTAGTAGATGACTTAGGGAAGCTGGGCCTTTCGCTTGTTGTGCATCTCAAAAAGAAGTTCTCTCAGAAGATCGCATTTGACTGGGACTAGTATTTGCGAATAGGCATCGCAACTGGAATGATGTTTTCACAGACGAGTGCTTATTCGTCTCTCAAACTTCAGGATCAGTCGTTGTGTATGGTCCGCGATGAACCAGTTATGACTAACGATATGTCTATCACAGATGGCACTGTGATCGGTGTCAGTGTCGACTTGGGGATTTTTAACATCAAAAGGCCTAGGAGTACTCCATCGAATAGAAAAAAAAACGTTTGACGAGGGCGCATTGTTTGCACATATATCATGTTATCATCCGTTGGAGAACTCTATCCTAGTGGCGTAGTCCATTTCTACCATGACAGGTCTCCAGTCCATAAATGTCTGTTAATTGAAAGTTAGCTAGAACAACAGGCAGATCAAGATATTCTTGATTTGCTTCCACGTCATGAACCCAATCGAAAATGTGTGGACTGAGGGTAAAAGAGTGGTCAAGAAACGCTTTCCTAATCGGCCACCCACGACGAAATCTGCTTTGTAGAATTTAGTAGAAGAGGCATGGGAGGAAGTTGTTCAGAGCGAACGTTAACTCGTCCTCTAATTGATGGGATGCCGCGAAGATGGTTATTCATACAGAAGGCCATTTGACTAATATGGAGACAAGCTTATATAAAACAGTCCTTTGAAGACCTACATTAATAAATTACCAAACACTTGAAATTCTAATTTCTTAAACGATGTGATACATATAGTATATTGAACTTGTAAATTTGACAAGAAAAAAGCTTTCCATAATATTCTCTCACCGGAGATCGAGCTGGGGACTCTATGTGCAATAGTCACACGCACTAGCAACTACACCAACATGGAGTACTGTTTCAAGAAACAGCTTCAGGTTCTTTCTACAGACTAAGAATTCCTTCGTAATTCACTGACATGTAAGCCCAAGTATATTCTACAATTCTAGAGTCGAGAAAAAACTGCTAACAAACATTACGGAAGACACAACACAAAAAGCACAGATACTAGTGAAAATAAACCTCTATTGCAAAATTAACATAATTCCTCGCCAACGTTCTCATTGTTTTTTCACTGTATTAATAGACTAATATTAATATTAGAAAGAATGTCAGAAACGTTTGCTGAACTCCTGTTTATATTCACCCTTGCGAGCTGTATGTCTACCCTCGAGGTCAATTGAGCGATAATTCAGTTTCAGTCGTGTTCGTATTGCTTTTAAAAGTTTCGCCGTATTTATTTACTTTCCCACACGTTATTCGTATGGCTGGTAGACAGAAATAAATTATTTTATTTTCATGTAGTAGAATGTTCTTGCAACAGTGAAGCTGTATGAGGCGGGTAATGACGTATGACATTTTAGTTTCAGGTTCGTACGAAAAACTCGTTTGCTTTCTTCTTCTCAGAAATTGACAGAAGAGTAATGTACGGATATACGAGGGAGGATCAAATATAAACGGGATTTTTTATTTAAATTCATTTATTGAATACCAGAAGACACTTACAATTTATTTTTCCACATAGTTTCCTCCATTAGAAATGCATATGTCCCAGCTTATGGGCAGCTTTTTGATGCCTTCATCGTAAAAAGAACAAGGTCGTGTCACCAGCCAGTTACGCACGAACTCTTCCACACTCTCGTCATCTTCAAATCATTGCCCTCCTAGAACTTTTTTAAGCGGCACGAACAAATGGAAGTCCGGTCTGTAAGGAGGATGTTCAAGTGTAGTCCGGTGCATTTCCTATAGCTTCGAGACAGTTCAAGCTGCAGTATGGGGTCGCGGTTTGTTGTGCAGTGTGAGGATCTGTCGAATCGATTGGTCTCGTCTTTTGCGGCGAAATGCAACTCTCGCCTTGTTCAACAGCTCGCAGTAGTATTCAGCATTTATTGTGCGTCGCTCATGTAAAAGGTCAATCAGTAAAATGCCTCGCCGATAGAAAAAAACGGTTGAAAGAACCTTGCCAGCTGACAGTCGAGTCTTGGCTTTTACTGGTGCTGTCTCCTCTTTCCTCCGCCACTCCTTACTGGTGGTGAACCCATTTTTGTCGCAGGTGACGATCCGACTCAAAAATTCATCAAGTTCTTCCGCAAACCTTGCTTTAAGCCTCTGACAAACCTCCAAACGTCTCAACTTTAGATTTTCGGTCAAAAAGGTGAGGGACCCATCTCGAACACACTTTACGGAACTGTAGGTCGTTTTTATGATTGTTTGACAACTCCCATAGCTGACTTGTTCTACAATTTCTCATACTGTTACTCGTCGATCGTCGTCAACAATGTTTTTAACCGCACGAATGTTCTCGTTCATAATGCTGGTCCGAGAATGGCGACCGTGTTACTTATTTTCCACACGTTCTCGTCCTTCCTTGGACTTTTTATGCCAGACATAATCACGCGTCCTTGACAATGTTTGATCCCCGAACTGTGCAGGCAACCTCTGGCAAATTTCTGCCGCTGTAACTCCTTCACGATCAAGAAATTTTATAATTATGCTTTGTGCAGTGGAGGGCTGCACCTGTTGCTCCGACATCATAAGCGATACTGACGAAACGGCGGGAAATATCTAACAGCACGCTCTCTCCACTCCCAGCAGTCCTGCCTGAACATAGCATAAGCGCGCGGCCAGTCCTACCAACTGTTGATGATCAGAAACAGAAATTTCGTTTATATTTGATCCCCATCGAACTATATAATGAAGGGATGAAGTAAAATCATTTCAAAATGAGTACGTTAAATAGAATGGAATACGAAGAACACGTTTCACTAGATGTTCTGCTTCTGTGATAATGAACATTCGATGTTCTTAAGTCATAAAGTAAATTGAGACAACATACATAACAGTATTTGGAAAAAGAAAGGAAATAAATATGGATAAGAAAAGAAACATAAATTAAAAACAAGAAATTATTATTTACCAGTTAGGATACTCTTCATTGTGTATGAATACATTTCACATTCAATCAAAGTATTGACGACAAAGAGTAAATTTTTCATATTATCAAATGATTTCCAATGACAAGGTGAAGAATAGTCCAATACTTCACGATCTATGTGGACTGTTGATAAGCGAACCGAACACAGGAGGGGTGTAAGGCATAATGTTTGTAATCTGACGCACCCAGGTTCGAATCCACATTGAGGTAGAAATTTTCGTTTTTCTTATATAACGGAACAGTTTCCTACAACTTACGAAATATTCATCGACAAACACAAAATTAGCTTTGGATTTGATAGAATACGTAAGTAGAACATGGTTGTTTCATAACGCCAATCTTGTACCAAACGAGGCTTTGAACACAGCACTTTCGATTGCTTGATGTGAACATTCGACTGAAGCAGAGGTTGCGCAATTATTGATACCTTTCGCAAAAATAATTTCTTTCACTTATGTTCTTAGGAACATTATTTTGTAGATTAGAAACATGTTTGTTACTTTCTTCATATAAACTATATACTTAATTTGTGTTTTCGTTGCTAACACTGATGGAATTGAAACAGAGCAATACCCTCGTTTTCACACTTTAGTTGGCAAGCCTCTATAATTGTAAGTGAATAACTACACTCCAGGTGTTCGCAATGCGATGTCACAAATTCACTACTTCTTCATTTAGTTAAAAGTTTTCGAAGGTTATTGACCTTTAAAGGTTTTCTGAGACCAAGTTTCCTGATTTAATAATGTCACAACGAGACGAGTTTGTCCTCGTCACAACGAGACGAGGTACCTGTCTCCTATGGTATTGTGCAAATGTCCTCACGTCTCGAAAATTATATGCAAATGTCCTCACGTCTCGAAATCTCCTCTCCAATTCTCTGCTCGTTATCGAAAAGATACATAAGAAATACCTTGTCTCGTGGCTCAGTAGTGTTGCCACGAAACGAAGCGAGACAGTAAAAATGTCGGCTTCTCTCTTCTCGTGAAAATACATTCTCTTCTAGAAAATTATGACTGTCTCGTCTCGAAGTATCACTACTTAATTAAACGCATTATAGAACTTTCATCCCAATAAATGCTTACAAAGAAAATTAAACATTTAACAGAAAGTCTGTTATGAAACGAGGATGCAGAGGGGAATACATTAAACTAAGTAGTGCTTCCAGGAGATGAGGCAATCTTATAATTTTCCAGACGATACATAATGTGAAAAATGATTTTAAAATTCCCTAAATTATTGCTTTCAAGAAACAGATTTTACTGGAAACCATTCTTTATACACCAATAAGCATACAGACAATACTTACGAGACCTTTGCAAACAAAAATGAAGAATAGTAATACAGAGGCAAGAATGACATTTTTCCTTTAATAACTTGGAGAGTTTTAAACATATGTAGTAGTTTAATTGTTTTTCACATACAAGAAATAAATAAAATAAACAATTATAATAGTACACAGATTTCTCCGTGCAGGGGCTAGCCTCTTTAATCACATTTATTTTAATTTTTTATGGCTTCACAGTAAACAACTACACTATCGATTTCTTATATGTCATACGTTTGTTCTAATACAAGACACGATTTATTATGATCGAATTCCAATGCGCCCCTTTTGATGCAAGAAATATTACAAATGTTTGATTAAAAGTTTCCTTTGTGGATATGAATTCATGTTGTTCTCACTGTCAGCTACATAGAAGTCTCAGTACAACATTCAACTGCTAAATTTCCTCCTGGTCTTGAGAAATACCCTTTTCAACAGTGGAGGTAATGTTCGTAATTTCGACAAAATTAATTTTTCTCTAATTCGTGTATTTTAAAATAAGATTGAACACAAATATTACAAATGTGTTTGTCAGTAATCTTTCCTATTGCTAAAACTTTCAGGAATTTCGAACATATAATGGAAACGGATACATTTTCGAACAACCTCAAATTAAAGAGATGCGTCTATAATTTTGCTCATACCTGTATATAGTCTGTTTCTTGCGTCACGAAAGTTGAGCAAGGGGGTTTGGGCTATACTCTAAAATCTCGTTCAATAGAACTCGGTAGGAAAGAGCTCGGTGAGCTTTTAACTTTACCAATATTTCCAAACTTCAGCGCGAGGCATTTAAAAAATATAATACGCAAAGGAATACCCCTAAATGAAAGGTCTCTCCGTTTATGAGACCTTAATTTGGAAATCGGCTTATCACTTCAGAAATTAAATTTATTATGCTTCTAATATTACCTATAACGTCAATGTTAGCTTCCTTGACAGCCTGAGATATGAGAGGAGCTGCGCAGATTCACTGAAAGGAAACATTCTCATGCCCTTGCACCTCGCTAGCTACGCCTCTGCATAAACAACGTATGACTACAAATACGTTCACAATGTCCTAATAATTATAATGATTCAACATAACAATTTTTGTAGAAACTTTTAGTATAGTCAAATTTACTTTGCTAATCTAACCGAGTGGATGACAAAATACTTTGAACCGAAAATTAAAATAAACTAAAAGCTTAACGAATCATTCTTCTTGACTAAAGTATGACTAAAATAACCAAGTTACTGCTTAAAACATTTTTGCCAATTCTTTCGATAACAATTAGGTTAAAAGAGCAACATATGATTTAACTTACTAGTGCTCGGTTTCTAGTACTCCACAAGATTTCTTCAATAGTTTTTTCCTGAGCGAGACTTGGCTACTTTAACCATGATCTGGTAAGCGAAAAGTTGCTATGTTATTTCGTTTTTTTTTCTTTCACACATTGGTTTCGTTCTTTCTTTCACAGACCTCCATTTTATGGACACAACTATCCAGTTAGAAGACATCGCAGGTAGTGGAGGAGTTGTCAAGGTATTATATGCACCGGTAATCCCAAGGTCTTCACTTCGAATCCGGTCTAATTCCAAATGATAGTTTTAAATTTAATTTGTTCTTACCAGGTGAATTATATCTTTGCTCAAAGTTCTCCATCTAGAGATGAGATGCAATAATAATGCACATAATAACCAAGATGATGTGGAAATAGATCTTATTGAAATATTATCAGGAACAGTCATCCAAATTCATATTTGATTAGGTTTTAGTTCATTTTTGTTTATTCTTTTTCACGAAAATACAGTTCTCGGTTACTTAGAATATAGAGTAGGATAGCGACTGATATGTTACGGAGTTCTATAATATGGAACTCATGTTCCTTTCATATCACAAATGCTTCTAATCGAGACATGCTTGTATTCTTAAATGGAGATTAAAGTACAGAAACTCATGTCCTCACAAAATACACGTTACACATTTTCACTATTTGTCATTTGAAACATATGACTTGTTTTCTATTAATGCCACGGTTTTCACAAATTAAACTGTCACACACTGCAAATCTTGTTCTACTTTATTAGATTGTCCTTTTGTTTCCTCAAATGCATTTTCCGAACGCACTGAAAACCAATAACCTAACACGGGAAGATGTTCTTGTTTGGTATCATATGTAAATGATACATAATAATATTTCCTTTTTAAATTAAAAATACGATGTTTTGCGGATAATTATTTTCTCAAAACAAAGACGAGAGTAAAATCATTTCGCAGGACGTGATACATATATATATTCATAAAGTTTCAGTACACACTAAAATTGAAAAGTAACGTTGAAGAAAAGTAAGTTAAGGTAAGGCTGAAACGAATAACGTAAAGCATCAAGAGATTTTGCAAAACACTGAATGATGTGAAAGTTTAAACAACATTGATTTTTCCTTGGTATGTCCTTGGTTAAATAAAATGACCTCGTAATTTTCTCATGATATTAATAACTCAGTAGATACTGAATGATGTATTTTTCCCGATTTTGATTCGTTGGAGAGGCTTTGATCCTATTCTCCTTTTTTGCGGCTTGCTAAACTGATATCTTTTGAACAAACTAGATAAATTATAGAACGCTTTACTTAGTTCTCAAGCAACCGATCCTGAGTGAAGTGTTGGTTGCATAATGTTGAAGGGTGTGAAAAATTAGAAGTGTAAATGCACTTTTGTTTGCATGCATATCTCAATAGACACTCTAATGCAGGGCATTTTTTAAGCTAACCTTTTGTATCCAAACGGATACCCACGCCCAGCAGTTTGGATGCCCAGCGCACTTCATAAATCTTTAAATTACTGGAAGAGTACTTGAACAATAAATTACTTGAATTACTGTAATTTAAAATTATTTCGATATATTTTGATTTTTTAAGTATATGTGTTAGCTTGTATTCTGTGGATAGGTATAAAATTGGAGAAGTTCATTCTTGAAATTTCAGACATTTCTCATTCCTTCGTTTCGCGTACTGATTTGTCTACCTTGAGATGTCACTCAATCTTCACTTCATTCTACTCTAATTTAGAGAAAGTTCATAGACCGACTAAAAGATAGAAAGGTTGAAGCCGAACTCTCACGTGTAATGGTTCAAATGACGTTTGGTTTATATACTTTTTAGAATAGACTCTGAGAGAAAATAACATGAGAAAATAACTTGCTATTTGGATATTTAATTTTTATGAAAAGGAATGTTTACTTATCTTTAGCTTACAACACTGTTTTAGTTCGTTACAATTAAGACTCATTATTTCTGATAAAATATCGTAAATAGAACTTTTATACCTTTGGAGAACACTTTGCGTTGCGACGTTAGCAAGTAGTGTTTCTGATCTGGCAACCTTACATCAAAACGGGGAGATGTAGAGCAAAAATTAGCTGTTGATTAAGTGTCGACCCCAATAGCCTTTTTAGTGAAAGTGTCTTAAGCTGAATGATTAATATTGCTACGTGAAGTCAAAGCCACGATTGCCGTCTTTCATCTATAAGGTAGGCAGTTTCTGATCTTCATTACAGCGATCCTGTAGTTTATCAAGAGATGCTGGTAATTATTGCGAAGTTAGGAAAAGAAAAGTTGTGTGAAAAACGGAAGAGTGCGGTTTGCTATTACTTACAAGTAGATGGCAGCTGTGGCTGCCAGCAGAGAGACAATAAACTTGTTTCTGCAAGATACGTCTCAGGTAATAATTTTTCTGTTAAAAATTTATTTTTATCTGTTGTCGAGCCTCATGAGTGCGGTGCAGAAGGTTTGTTGCACTGTGTAGCAAAAACTATTCAGAAATTCCAGAAACTCTGCATACAGAAGCTCTTCTAGCGCTAACTACAGGTGGTAAATCTGTAAACATGAGGAAGATCGGAGGATTGTGGCAACTTGCAAGAAATTACGTAGGTCACAATGTCCTTACTGTTTGGTGTGTTTGCTACAAATCTGATCTTGGAATGGAGAACATGTTGGACTGTGTCCCTGAAATGACACATTGACTGTCAAGTTTGAAAAGTGTTGCAACGTCCTTCAGAACATCGCAAACAAAAACAAAAATGCTGCACAAAACAATGCCTAATTTCCATACTTTTCCTGCAAATTTCGAGGAACGATTTGCTGAATACTTGCATACATTGTGCCACCGTACTCCACAAGTTACCTGGATGAAAGATGATTTGGGAGGCAATTGTCTGGGAAGGGGAAACGAAGGATCGAGCTGCTGTCAACGGAATGTTAGACGCGTGAGTCGAAAATTCGATGCAGTTTAAGCTAACACTTCACATGTGTGACATCACCAATATTTTCCAATAGATGCAGAAAATTCTTCAACCGTCTAATCTTCTACTGCCTGATATCCTTACAGCAAGGGATGCAGCATTAAGGAAACTGAATTTAATGTTCGAGTATCCCTTTCCTGGTGAAAAGGAGGACTGCGTAGTTAGCCACAACGTGGATGACAATGAACAGAGGCGACAGTGCCGTACAACTCATAATATGCATGTGACTCATCGGAACAGAAATTGGGAAGCTGTTCGAAGAGAAATAGTGCAGTCTTGCTTAAACTTCCTTGTATTCAACTGAACATAGAAGATGACGACATTCTCAGCTCCATTCAAATTACTTTGTCCGCATCTTCAGTACAGTCGATGATAAATGCTGCTCATCCGTTAGTAGGAGCAATATTTGGAAAAGAAGAAGTACAGACTTTTGTCGAATGTATGCGACAGGTGGCCAGGAATGTAAGAAGTACCATTACTAATGGATAATGTTGATGCAGTAATGAAATATTCTGTGAGAGTGAGGAGATTGTTACCAGTCTCCCCTGAAATCCTGCAGAAACTTCTTGCTGCCTTGCAATATCGTCCCACAGCATGTCAGTTGAACGAGCTGTTTCACACTATAACCAGCTTCGAAGTATTCATGTTTGTCGATGTGTGAAAACATGACTAATGATCGACTTATGATATCGCTAAATGGAACAGGTGCTGCAAACTATGACCCAAGACCGGCTCTATCGGAGTTCTTGAAGCAATAGGACAGACGGGAGAGCAGGTCTGAGAGTGGTATGTATAAAAGGAGGGAGTTTGTGAAGTTTTTCAGACTTGAATATGCTGTTATATTTATATTGAAAATCAACAACATATTTATATCACATAGGCCTCTGTTGCGATATATTATCAGACAGTGTCCTTTATTCGGTCCATGACAGTAATACAGGTGTTAACACTGCTAATAACATTAACGGCTCCGTCAAACCTGTGATAACTAGATAAGAAACTTACTCAATTATATTCTAAACAGGAAAAATAAAACATCCAGAAGTCATTAAGGTGTAGAATGTGAAAATAATAGCAGGAGTGTAACTCATAACAACTGGGATAACTGGGACAACTGGGATAACAACTTTAAAGCACGTGAGAAGCCAAATAGAGTGAAACAGGTTCAGCTTTAAAGTGTGAAAGTAATAACAAGAGTATAACTATTAATAAATAGCCTAAAACGCTTTAATACAGATAAGAAAATAAATTCAGGTTAAAATTTGAAGTTTGAAAATAATACTAGAAAATAACCAGTTACAAATAGAATAACACGCTTTGAAACAGACGAGGAATCAAACAATGTGAAACAGAGTGTAAAAAGTGTAAGATTTAAAGTGTAAAAATTATAGCATAAGTGGAACCACTAACAAAAAAGCTTGCATGCTATGGTTTAAACCATAAATATAAATGTTTAATTACATTGTTTCTTAAAAAATAAAGTATTGGTGATAATATTTAGTATTGAATACATACTTATACACATAAAATGATTTCGTTAGGGAAATGTTTAGTCAAGTTGACGTATTGTTAATTTCTTGATGAGTGGTTTGTGTCTTGTATTCTGTTTTGTATCCTCTCCATCTTTACCAGTAGTGTTTCTTTGTCCTTGCCCTGTGTATGTAAAACTTAAAAATATGGATATAAAAATAAATAAATAAATGAAGTAAAATATCTAGTTATTATAGCACAGTACGGTTTTATCTTTAAGTACCGGCCTGAAGGCGGATCTGACAGTGAGCAAAAATGTAAAGAAGAAAATTTCCGCTCCTGTATTGATAGCGATGTGTTGAATCAGAAACTTAACGGTTCGCAGAAGCCTGACAAATACATCATTTTGTATGTCATTATTTCAAAAGTGTACATTATACAAAAATGCACTTTTAAAAATCTCTATGCGTTTGAATTTTGCTATCTGTGTCAAAGAGCCCTTTTGTGCCTCGATACCCCTTTCGGGATACTGGGTTTTTGAGGTATTTTTTAGACTTTCAGTCAAGCAGCTACTGCATCGTCACTATTTATCCTAGGATCATAGTTCATATCTCATTCTCTTCAGAATGGAGCTTGCTTTCAAATGGTACCACTTGCATGCTCATACCATATATCAGGAGAGGGAAAAGTGATGTCAAAAGAAAATTTCGAGGGATTTTTTTTTTTTTTTACATTTTGGGCCCCTCTGGAAAGGCCCTGTGTGAACGTAGAGATCTCCAAAAAATCTGATAAATAGTACTTGGTATACTGAATGGGTGTGCCAAATTTCAAGTATCTATCTTGAATACTAAGTGCTGGAGAAATTTTATATAGAATCCACACAATGCCCCAAATTACCTTAAAACTCCATGATCTCACGTAAAAAATTTCCTGAGACATCTCTATTTACCCTAGGACTATAATCCGCCAATCATTCTCTTCAGAATAGAACTGCCTTTCAGGCGGTACCATTCACGTGTCTCCATCATGTATCTAAGGCGGGAAAATCCCGAAAAAAGGGATTTTTGGGTCTAAATCTTCTTTTTTTCAACTTTTAGCCCCTCTGGACCCCCCCTGTTTTAACGCAGAGATCTAAAAAATCTGATAAATACTACTAGGTGAATTGAATGTTTATGCACAATTCCAATTTTCCAGGTGCAAAAGTAAGCCCGCAAAAAAAATATATATACCAACAATGTCCCATATTCCCGTATACAGAAGGATATTTTTAAACATTCCCTGAGACATCCCTAATTACCCTAGGAGCATGGTTTGCACATCATTCTCTTCAGAATAGAACTGCCTTTCAGGCGGTACAATTCACTTGTCTCCATCATGTATCTAAGGTGGGAACATCCCGTGAAAGGGTTTTTTTGGTAAAAATTTCCCTTTTTAAACTTTTAGCCCCTCTGGACCCCCCTGTTTTAACACAGAAATACGAAAAAATCTGTTAAATACTCTTTGGTGGTCTGAATATTTGTGCACAATTTCAATCTTCTAGGTGCAAAAATAAGCCCGCAAAAAATACCGAAAATGTCCAAAATTCCCCTATACAGAAGTATATTTTGATAAAAATTCCCTGACACTTCCCTAATTACCCTAGGGTCATGTTTCGCCCATCATTCTCTTCAGAATAGAACTGCCTTTCAGGCGGTACTATTCTCATGTCTCCATCATGTATCTAAAGCGGGAAAATCCCGAAGAAAATTTTTTTGGCAAAAATATCCCTTTTTTCAACTTTTTGCCCCCTCTGGATCCCCCCTGTTTTAACGCAGAAATCTGAGAAATATCTGGTAAATACTACTCGGTGGACTGAATGTTTGTGCAAAATTTCAATCTTCTACGTGCAAAAATAAGCCCGCCAAAAAAATATGAACATAGACCCGCCAAAAAATAATAAAAGAAAATATATATTTTAGAATTATGACGTCATCACCTTCTATGTCTCGACGCAGGAAGGTGTGAAACCATACGTAAGGTCTTCTACAATGCCTCTGGACTTGAAAAACATAAAAACCCGGAGGAAAAAGCTCAAATAGGAGAGTTATAACGCAATGTACCATGAAACACCCGTATGGTACAGATTGTACCATGGGTTCCCCAAAGGGATACCCAGTAGTGATTTCTTAAAAAGTGCACTGCTCTAATGAGCGTTCTGCAGTTAAATATGATGGTACCTTTATGGGTTAAATGAGAACCCCAGTATAGTTTCCACTAAAAGATTTCTTCAGTTTGAATTTCTTTCAGACAGCTGAACAGTACACTTACAAGGGATCAACTTATATTGATAGTAGCAGCTCCCAATCAAATGCTCAATCGATAGAGGAGTGAAGAAAAGTGAGAAATCCAAAGTTTTACGGGTCGACACCCGGAAACACAGGAGATACAGAGGAAAGAAGGATCTAGAATGATGTAAAGATAGCAGTGCAAAAGATACACTGACACAGAGAAAACTTCAAAATGATTAAAGTAATTAAAATAGCATTTACAGAACACTATAATGAGCAAACATTGTACCCACAGACATGCTCAATAACATCATATGTACAGCAGAGCAGAAAATTAAGTTTTGTTAAATGGCACAGAACACAAATTATAACATCTAGCAAATCTAATTATGAGTAGAACCATACCTGTGAAGACTTGATGTAAAGTGTTGCCAACGTTTGAGGATATGCCTATATAAATTCCTATATGAATCTAGGATGTAGAAGAGTACATACAGTACAAGATTCGAATTGTACCTGTGGGTACAATGTTTGCTTACTATACTGTAGTGTAAATGATATATTGATTACTTTAATCATTTTGAAGTTCTCTCTGTGTCAGTGTATCTTTTGCATTGCTATCTACACATGATTCTAGATTCTCCTTTCCACTGTATCTTTGTTTCTAGGCGTCGGCCCTTAAAACTGGATTTCTCACTGTTCCTCACTCCTCTATCGATTGCACATTGTTTGATTGGGCAATGCTACAATCAATATAAGATGTTCCCTAGTCAGCTGTATTAAACGGTAAAAGCTCTATGTCAATATCTAATACAGGAACCATGATATTAGGAATTATATTTCTGATGACGTCATGAATATAGAGACCCTTATGGATGTGGACTTTTGGGTCTCTACTATAAGAAAAAAAATTTCAGAAAACTAATATATATATATATATATATATATATCTTAATAAACAGTTCAATGTGCGTTCTGTATTTAAGTATGATGATAACCCTGTAGGTTAAGTGAGTACCGCATTATGCTTTCTACAGAAAGGTTACTTCAGTGCCGAATTTCTTTCGGGCAGCTTAAAGAATACACTCAGCTGTGTTCAACAGTGAAATCTCCATGTCAATATCTAACATAGTAACCGACACATTAAGAATAATATTTCTGATGACATCATAATTATAGAGACCCTAATGGATTTGGACTTTTGGGTCTCTGCTATAAAAAGAATAACATTCATAAAACTAATACGTATATCTTAATAGATTGTCTAATGGCCGTTGTGCCGATAAGTATAATAGTACTTCTATGGGTTAAGTGAGAACCCCAGTACAATTTATACAAAAGATTACTTCAATTGAAATTCTTTCAGGCAGCTTAAACAGTACATTGAACTATATTAAACAGTGAAAACTGTATGTCAGAATCTAATACAGTAATCGGGATATTAGGAATTATAGTATTTGTGACGTTATAAAGATCCTTATGGATGTGGGTTTTTCAGTCTCTTCTATAAGAAATACAAATTTCAGAAAACTAATATATGTATCTTACTAGACTGCCTAATGGTCGTTACGCAGTTAAGTTTTATGGTGCCCGTATGGATTAAGTGAGAGCCCCAGTATACTTTGTATGGACGATTCCAAAAGTGCATTACCACCTCCTTTTCTTGCAATAGTAGGCAACCCAGAAATCTCCGACTTTAGGTTGATTGCGAATTAAAAAGGCGTTGTACAAAACTTCAATTTTGTGACAAATATATCAGTGTGGCAAACTGCAAATAAGAGAATAAAATAAATTGTGAAATGTGATTGTTTTATTATTGTGAGGGAAATGTATGACAAAAAGTTACAAAATAATCTTACTTAAGCAGTTGAAACAAGATGAATGGTAACAAATAGATATCAGAGGAAAAGCAAGTTTCTTTCCTTCTTAAAAAAACAAAGAACTCGTAAAAGAAGAAAAAAGGTTACATATTATAAAGGATTAATATAAAAGGTTAACAGCACAAAAAACAAATACCTCGCTCCCCCTTTCATCCGAAGATCGATATCGAAAATTTAGGGTATGGAATATACTGGAATCAACAAACAAAATCTAAATATGTTCTTCCATTTCCATATCTAAGGTTGAGTGGGAAGTGGGTGAACCCGAACAAACATTCTAAGCCAAAAAATTGTTAAAAGTAGATATACTTCCCCCTTAATTGAAAACTGTAATTTATCTTTTACATCTTTCTGATTGTCATCAGAAATCAGCGATAGCACACATACCGGTACTTTACATAGTATAGCGCTATAATCTGTAACTTTTCACAACTAAGTAACCCGGAAGATAAAATCCTGTGATGATAAAGTGGAATGTTCTACAAAAATACTCGTAATTCATTGTTCTTATTTCTATCAGTACTTTCGCAACAGACTCAGAACTCTAAGACTAATAGAAATACAAATGAGAGATTTAGTACCTTTTTCTCTCAGAAGTAACCAAAAGGCTTGTGTATTTTGGCGAGATTGTCAATTTTTAAATATATAAGTAAACTATCCCGGGCTAATTCTGGCTACCGGGGATTCGAGATAATCTGTACCCGAAAGTGTAAAGTTTGTCGACTCTCAAATCTCAACAGTTTGTTAAAAGAGATTTCAATTTGATTTTGTTATTTCTTCATTACAAAAACACTTCTGATTGGCTATATTCATTGTGAATTACTGAACGTATACACTCAGCATAAAAAAGCGACAACTAACACATTGAAGCTAGGCCATGCAATATACACCTTCTTATCCCATAATCGGGTCTGATAAAGAGACCTCCCTCGATCTTCTCCTTTTCTCTCTCCAATCCCGGGTTGAAATTTCTGCTGGAAAATTAAAGCTGGTCCAGCATGAACTGCAGATTTTCCAGCAAAAGATTTCCATCGTATCCAGCAACAATTTTGGCATTGTTCTGGTATTTGGGACATCTTCCATCATGCGTTGCTCGAGCATCCAGCTTATATGGTGGATCTTATGCTGGTTCCACCAAGAAATTTTAGTATAATATGGTGGATTTATATGCTGGTTCCAGCAAGAAATTTTGGGACAATATGGTGAATTTTATGCTGTTTCTAGCAAGAAATTCTAGCATGTTTTGTTGGATTTTAACTGGATCTAGCAAAAAATTCTAGCATGTTTTGTTGGATTTTATGATGGTTCTAACAAGAAATTCTATAATGGTTTGGTGGATTTATATGGTGGTTCCAATATGAAATTCTAGCATGTTATGCTGGATTTTATTCTGGATTTAGCGAGTTATTGTAGCATGCTTTGACGAATTTTATGCTGGTTCCACCAAGAAATTCTAACATGCTTTGGTGGATTTTATGCTTGTTCTAGCAAGAAATTCTAGCATGTGTTGTTGGATTTAAGTGGATCTAGCAAGAAATTCTAGCATGTTTTGTTGGATTTTAAGTGGATCTAGCAAGAAATTCTAGCATGTTTTGTTGTATTTTATGATGGTTCTAACAAGAAATTCTAGAATGTTTGGTGGATTTATATGGTGGTTCCAACATGAAATTCTAGCATGTTATGCTGGATTTTATCCTGGATTTAGCGAGTTATTATAGCATGCATTGGCGGATTTTATGCTGGTTCTACCAAGAAATTCTAACATGCTTTGATGGATTTTATGCTGGTTCTAGCATGGAATTCCACCATCTTTTGGTGAATTCAAATGCCACTTACGAAAGTCCTACATCCCTTTCTCACGGTTTTCTTTTCATGATGATTACATTATGGGATAATAACTTTTCAAATCAGAATCCCCTCTACACTTGAACTCATGAGTAACAGTCGATATAAACTGCAAGCATTGTATCAAAAACTATCGAGACTGTAAACAATATTGAGAAATTTTTATTTCAAGGAAGTTAAAGCCAATTGTACTCACATCTCAATGCTAAGCACACTTTAAAAAAAATAATAGATACTTTTACACACAAAAAGTCGCAATCTGTTTGCCAAACCTCTATGTAAATACATTTTCAGTTCTTAAATTCGTAAAACAAAATATATTTTCCATTCTAAAATATTTTACACTTGAAGATGCATTTCCACACTGTATCGTGTTAAAAATACAGCGTGGAATAGAATATATTTTACTGTCAAACATGTATATTGTTTAGAAATTCAATAGTATAAATGAATTTACTAGAGGCTTGGCAAACAGATTGGCACCATCTCCGTTTGTAATTTTACATATATACATGAAAATAAATATAGACGTAGGTATTTAAATTTACAAAATTACAATACTTAATCTGTGTCGATACTACTATATGCTCCATCGAAGCGGATAAAAGATATTTCGTACACTTGCGACCAAATTGTCCAATACCTTATCGAATTACAACATAGCCTAATACTTTGCGTAGTTAAATTTTGAGAGAAAACATTTCCGCAAAATGTGAAACAATATTTACATTCCCACGAATAAATTTCTTCCCATCCGTTCACGATGGAGCACATAGACAGAATGTGTCCATATTTGGTCTGTGATTTATAAACTTATAAAATTACTTTATCAACGTCATCTTTATTAACTCAAAATTAAAATTTGCATATGTAACAGGAAATTCCGTACATTAAAGAATGCAGAGAACTAGCCTACTAAACACAAGTAACAAACACATCTGGAACACACAATATTCATATTTCCTCGCACAACCCCTTCATGTTTGCTCACTTGATGTTGAATCTAAACTGTTACGCAATTAAGAACTTATTTGTAGCGATAACAGACTTTCCAATGCTAATGAAAAATATAGGAAATGACGACGAAAAATATAGGAGGTACCGTGAAGCTGTGAAAAAAGAACAGCTCAATTATTCAATAGGTACAAATAAAAAATGCACACGCAAATTACACCAATTGTTATATGAGCATACATTCGACTCTAAATATAACTAAATGGGTAATTATCTCGTTGCAAAATTTTATACGAGTTTCTTAGTACAGAAAATGCAGAAATGACAATGGAATACTGAAAACGCTACGGAGAGGACGCAGAAATACCGCTGCACCCTTCCTGGAACAATTATCTGAAATGCAAAATAAAATCTAAAATATAAGCATTCTGCAACTGGCGCTTTTAAGGTAACATTTGACCATGTGTAACATATTCTACAATTATTTGCCTACAGTTAGTGGAAAAAGTATTGATACATCTAAATAAATTATTTATGTCTTTAAAATACCACTGCAAAGAGCTTTTTAATATGGCGAAACTAGTTTATTTTTGTTCCATTTTGTAGGTGTATGAATACTTTTTGCGCTAACTGTATATTGTTTGATGTAATTATCTTTGGACAATGAGAAGTAACGACGAAACACAGACGAGTCTCCATTCAGCCACCCTACTGTGGAGACAAAAAGCTCTCCAACCATCCACACCTTATTTCCTTATGTTATTTTCACAAGTGGAAGTAGCAACACCACAAAAATATAGGAGGTTTCGTTAAAATGTAGGAAATATAGTTCATAGGAAGACACACAAATATATAGGAAAAATAGGAAATATAGGAGCATAGGAAAGCCTGCGTTAATTAACTCCAATATACAATACAGGAAATAACGGCAGTGGAAATCGAGTATGCATCTCCCAGTTTAACGCATCGAGTATGCATCTGATCTCCTTCTCACAAATTAGTCCTAGAAGCGACAGTCCTATTAACGACAGGAACTATGAGCTACCGATTCATTTACATTGAGATGATGGAAGATGATATGGTTCTTCTCGTAAAATATTTTTGCCTCTGACGTTATTAGCGTTCGAACAACCTTGCTATGAAAAATGTACGTGCAGTGATTCGGTTCATCAAATATATTTTCTCTCTACTGTGAGTGCAAATAAAACTTTTTTAAAAAAATGAGTTAGATTTGACATAAAACATAGCAAATAACTTAACGAGAAAACAGGGGTATTTCCATGAAAAGTATATTCCTATGTAATTATTGAAAATATAGTTGTAATATCGACTTGCTTCAAAAACTCTCTTTTCTGTACTTAATTTGATTCAATTCTAATTACTCACTAAGTACAGTAATATATTTTATTTTGAAAAACTTAAACGTGTAACAGTTTCGCCAACTATCAACTTTTTAGACTTCTTAAGACACTGTGAATAAAGATAATAAAAAAATTCAATGATAAAAGACATCTGATTGGCTATTCTCAACCAATCCCACCAATTACAATGCAGTTCACTCTAAACAATCCAAAAGGTAAACACACTCTTTAAACTATCTTCCTCCCTATTCTAAGCTACTAAAACGTATAATTGCTTAATCTGTCTTCTCCCTTGTTTTGACTTATACATAAAAGCTTGTCGTATAGCAATCTGAAATAATCCCTTATAACTAGACGAACTGTTAAGTCCTGCGAGAGATTTGTAACTTGTGTAATAATTTCTCCGAATGCACCGCGTTTTTAGATTTCTTTGATATCCTTAAGTGGTGAACACCCTCCTTCCATGGGCGCCCGACGGGAAGGCAGGTGTCGCCCCCTGGTTCACGAAAATGTATACGTAATATAGCAAACCACGCATATTAAATACCAGATATACCAGACGTGATATAGCAACCATGGAGATGCCCCTTGCCCCTCCCTAGAAAATTTTCTTCGGGCGCCCCTACCTCTTTCTGATTTCTTTCTTATGCCATAAACATATTCAATCAAAACTTATACTCCGTATCATTTTAACATGAATTTTTTAATTATATTAGAATCACAGTCAAAGGCGGAGCTACTCTAAATATTTAGTTAGTTTTCCCTTTGATATAGTCAGTGTATTCATAGAAATTAGTTCAAAAATATTATATTAGGAAAAAAGTATAAAACATTGTTAATGTAATGAGAGCATTCTAACGTATTAAATTCAGGTGGGGCAAAAACTTACATAGTACATTTTGTTAGGTTCTATATCACATTAGCATGAAACAAGTTAAAGAAGAGAACCTTATCTTCTTCCATTATCTTAGTATGAACGAATCGGTGACTCATAGGGCAGTTAGCAGATCGAATCGGTCGCTCATAGGACAGTTAACAGTTCCTGTCATTAATAGGTCTGTCGCAAGTGGGACGACACCCCTTCTCACAGAGAAGAAAGCTCGATCACTGCTTTTTCCCCGTGGTAAATCTTTATGCTTATTTTTCATTCTAATTTAAAAATAGAAAACAATTGCAATGAAAAATTGGACTCAGGTTTTTAAACCTAAGCTGTCTTTTTCGAAAACTGTATCAAACCTTTCACTAAGAAGAAAGATCACTAAATAACGAACGAACAAATAAATCTCTTTTAGTTTTAAAACACAAATGTAGATAATTTGTGTGCATATTTGCTTTGTCGAATGGATTGAATGATATTTTAAAATTTCAAGTTACGAAATAGTCTGCAGCAATAAAGAAGCAATAATAGTCATAACAATGATAACAAGTACATTTTCAACATTAAAAATATACAGAAAAGTAACACGGTATGAAACTTAAAGTTGTAGATTCATAGTAGAGGTTCATAGTAATGTGAAATACAAATATAGATTTTTCCTTTGTCTTGCAATTTGATTGCTATAGAATTAATAATTTGTCTCGATTTCCTCGCGGCGCACCAGCGGCCCATTCACGGCACACCAGTGTGCCGCGGCACACCGGTTGGGAAACGCTGCTTTAGAGTGTTGAGTAAAAAGTCATTCTTAATTCTTTTTTCTTCTTTCTATCTGAAAGAAGTTTGTACTTTTTTCCGGAAGGCTCGATGAGCCAAAGAGTGTGCATTCAACTGAATAATGAATAGTTGACTTCCAATTCCATTATACATTGCTATGCAGACGGAGATCACTATCGCTTATGTTTTTCCACATATTCTCCTGACCATTTTTTCTCGTTTCTTTAAATGAGAATTCATAAATGAAACCGCAATATGGGCAAAGTACTGAAGAGAAACCAGCATATCACTTGAAATAAACAATATTGTAAAGTACCCAAGATCTTTGCATGTATTTTTTAATTTATTTTTGTTTACTATAAAACAAGGAAGTGATATTCAAACTGCTTAGAAAAAAATAAAAACAGATAACGTCGGCATCACACCACAATTATAGGAAGTTTTCCTATACGGAAATAAGTAAGTAAGAGATTGCAGAAAGAGACCTGAGCTAAGCTCTTGGCCACAACCAGGAAGCACCTGAATCCCGGAAAGGGGTTGTGCTGGTTGAGGACGGAGTGTAGACTCGGGGAGTTGTGATTAAGATTGGATAGTGGAAAGACATCGTTTGGAGTTGAACTGAGCTGAACTATCTGTGAGTACTGTATCTATTTGCGATGTTAGATATCCATAATGGTTAAGTTTCTGTGCCATTACGATGTAGTAGATTTCTAGACCATTTCGAATCCTAATAGCTTGTGGTGTGATGTCGAAAATATCCAAAAGTAATTGATTATTTCATTTCTTATTCTAAGATGATTAGTTGAATTCATCCTTGAGTTGTCTAAATACACACAAATTTCAGATGAGCTACGCTCTAACCCCCCAAGTATAAAAAGTTTCTAAGATACTAAATCATTCCAGTTAGAAATTTGTAGCACACGTTATGGTGGAACCATCCGGTTTTATCCATTTATGTGTAAAATTAAGATTCCGGACAGTAGTAGAAAATGGATCGATCTGGAACAGCATTGAACAGTATTGAACAGCATTGGCCAACTCAGGAGCCCCTGGGAAATTGAGTACTTTACACCGTGAACCCACGGTCTTTTACGACCTCCATTTTAGGGATGAATTTGTTCTCTTTTATGAGCACTTTTTAGGGGTGTATTCGTTCTCTTTTATGAGCATATTCTTAGGGGTGTACTCGTTCCCTAGAAAATGGATCGATCTGGGCCATATTACAACAGCATAGAACAACTCAGGAGCCCCTGGGAAATTGAGCACCTTAGACCGTGAACCCACGGTCTTTTACGACCTCCATTTTAGGGGTGTATTTGTTCCCTTTTATGTGCACTTTTTAGGGGGTGTACTCGTTCTCTTTTATGAGTACATTTTAAGGGGTGAACTCGTTCCCTTTTATGAGCATATTTTTCCACCCCTTATTTTACCATAGCAGAAATTACACTGACACTACAAAAGAGCACAGAATACATGATCACAGCAGAGCAGAGAATATATGATTCATTCCCTTTTAAGGGGTGTACTCGTTCTCTTTTATGATCACTTTTCCACCCCCTATTTTAACATAGCAGATAACACATAAGATTACGAACACATTTAAGAGCAGATAACACATAGCAGAACAAGTAAAAGAGCATGGTTTATTTTTCAACCCCTATTTTAACATAGCAGAGAATACATAATATTCATTCCCTTTTACACCCCTTATTTTACCATAGCAGAGAATACATGGAGACTACGAAGACATAGTAGAGCAGATAATCTTTTATGAGTACACCACCCCTATTTTAACATAGCAGAAATAGCAGACAATGAGCAAAGATTACAATCGAACACCCGCGGTCTACAGATAGTCATTTTAAGGAGTGTATTCATTCTCTTTGATGACCACTTTTTCCACCCCTAAGAAAAGACTATAAACGTAGCAAATTCGTTTCCAACCCTTATTTTAACATAGCAGAAATGTATTCGTTTAGGGGTGTATTCATTCTCTTTTATGAGCACTTTTCCAACCCCTATTTTAACATAGCAGAAATTACATAAGACTCATTCCCTTTTTCAACCCCTATTTTAGCAGACAATGAATACCTATGTAACATAGCAGATCTAATAAAAGACTATGGCTTATTTTTCAACCCTTATTTTAACATAACAGAAATCACACAGAGACTACGAAACATAGCGAAGACCACGTCTATTTAAACATAGTCCATTTTAGGGGTGGACTCATTCTCTTTTATAAACATTGTATTTATTTATTTATTTTTATTTATTTTGACTTAATTTACATGTCGAGGTTAAGGCTATATGTAGCCTTATCTACCACCTAAACATGACACAAAATTGAAAAATCAAAGGATATAGCTAACAATAGCAAAAGGAAAAAAGTTAGAAAGTAAAAAAAAAAAAAACAAACACAAGAAACAGACTGTCACTTGGACACACACAAATATAATATAGTGCTACACGAAAGTACATACATGTTTTAATATGTAATAAGTGTTGAGTTTCATATCTTTATGACAGGCTTCTCTATTGGCTCTTCTGTCTCTGTGTCCATTCAACCCTGCTTCGATAACAATAAATTATAAACTGCTCTTTTAAAAGATGCTAAAGATTTTGACTCACGTACCGAGGTTGGCAAAGTATTCCAATCACGACACGTTGAAATTATATATGATTTGGATGAATAAGTTGATCTATGAATAGGAATTGCAAGTTGGCTATTAAAACGTGATCTTTTGTCCATCTCATGGAAATCGCTTAAAAAATTAAGATGTTTTAGAAGATAGGAAGGTTCTGTAAAAGTAAGTGTTTTATACAGCAGTACCAACGAGTGCAATTTTCGCCGTTGCTGCATCTTCAGCCATTGCAGCTTTTTAAAGTATGGCGTAACATGATTTGAGAATTTTAAGTTAAAAATAAAACGTATACAAGCATTTTGTACTCGCTGCAAACGCTTTGGTAAATGTATATCAGCGTCAGTTAAGGTAGTGTCACAGTACTCCAAATGTGGTACCACTAGGGTATGAACAAGAGTTTTTTTCAACTGTGTTGGTAAAAAGTTTTTTAATTTGCTGAGAGAATAAAGAATTCCAAAAGCCTTCTTGCATGATGCGTTAATTTGATCGGACCAAGTTAAATATTTGTTAAGTATGACGCCAAGATTTTTCACAGAGGAAGAGAAGGGAATATTTACGCCTTCTAAAGTTATATTGGGAAAAAGTGAAGCACCTATTAACGTCGTTGCACGTTTGGAAGTAATTAAAATTGACTTTGATTTGACTGGATTCATAATCAAACAATTATTAGCTGACCATTTAGCCAAATTACTCAAGTCTTCGTTCATCTTTGTTATACAAGTATCTATTTGCTTTGGTGAAGAAGATAGATACAATTGAACATCGTCCACATACATGTGATACTTACAGTGTTTTAGAGATTGTGCTAAGTCATTAATATAAAGGCAGAAAAGAAGAGGCCCTAAAACACTACCTTGAGGAACCCCACAAGGATGGTTACGCTGACCAGAAACTAAGTTGGCAACCACCACATACTGTTTTCGGTCGCATAAGTAATTTTGGACCCACTTATCCAACCCCTATTCGAACACAGCAAAAACTAGAAAATAATGGGGGATGTACTTGCTCCCTTTTTAACCCCCTATTTCCCACAGAGGCTACGGACATAGGATATTACATAGCAAAGAATTCTTTTTAAATGGGTCTTATAGTTTATGTGGGATACGCCCTTTCTATAACAATTTTAACCGATTTGGATGAAACTCGGTATATAGGGGTTTTCGGACATGCTGATTACGAATATCATACCTATTTTTACCTGAGCCTTATAGTTTATGTGGGATACGCCCTTTCTATGACAATTTAATCGATTTGGATGAAACTCGGTATATGAGGGTTTCCGGACATGCTGATTACGAATATGCCCTTTGTATGACACTTAAAACCAAATCACTCGTAAACGAAGCAACATATTGAGCTGGTGTTTCCACATTTAGTAATTGGTCATCAACCCCTGCAAGTTCCAAAAATAATGACCATTGAGGTCAAAGGTCAAAATACTTAAAACCTAATAACTCGAAAACGGAGCCACATATTGAGATGGTGTTTCCAAATTTAGTAATTGGTCATCAACTACTACAAGTTTCAAAATAATGACCTTCCAGGTCAAAGGTCAAATATTTAAACGCAAATAACTCTTAAACGGAGCAACGTATTGAGGTGCTGTTTCCAAATCTAGTAATACGTCATCAACTATTACATGTTCCAAAAGTACTGACTATCGAGGTCAATGGTCAAATATTTAAGCCTTAATAACTTTAAACAAAACCTGTGTGACCTATTCAATTTTGTACCAAGCAGAGAAAAGTGAAGAATGAATAAATATGACTGGCTTACTTCGAGAAAGAAAGCAAAGATATTTCATTTTAACTAGCTGAGAATTTTAAATAATCTTGTATTATTTAAACAAACGAAAGGATAAATTTTATACCAACGAGAAATGCCATTTTATACAATTTTGTATTACTCCAATAAACGAAGGAATACCAGAAAAAAAAGAAGTGAAGAATGAATAAAATTTAGGTGAATTATTTTCTTTTGTACCAACTGGAAAAGAGAAGAAGAGCTACTTTAACTAGCTCATTATGTACTGTTTAAACAAACGAAAATTGACCATTATGTACTTTTGAACTACTTAAATGTTCTATTTTTGTATCAATCAGAAAAACCCGAAAAAGGATTATTTTAACAAGTTCATAATTTCTGTAACGAAAGAATAATTTCGATGTTCTACTTTTATACCAACGAGAAAAAATGAACTAGCTGAATATACGAAATAATAAATTTAAGTGACCTATTCAATTTTGTACCAATGAGAAATGGCATTTTAACTGGCTCAGAATTTTACTACTCAATTAAACAATGGAGTATTTAGTTTTGTACCTCCGAGAAAAAAAGAAATTGCACCATTTTGGAGTATTCAAATAAACAAAGGAATTATAATTTGTGTCAACTCTAAAATCAATTAAACGAAGTAATGCATTTGAGTGAGCTATTTAATTTGAAAAACCGAAGTTGAGTATTTTATACCATTTCGTATTATTTCAACAAAGGAATAAGCAAAAAGGATCATTTTATATCATTTTAAACTAGTCTAATAAACGAAGACATAAATATGAGTGAGCTATTTAATTTTGTAGAAACCAAAGGATCATTTTAACTAGCTGAGTATTTTCACGAAAGAACAAAATCGTACTAATCAGAAAAAGCGAAGAAGACCCATTTTAACTAACTGAGAATTTCCGTACCTTTTTGTACTATTTAAACAAACGATTAGATAAATTTGAGTGGCCTGTTTTTTTTGTACTAACCAGAAAAATCGAAGTAGGTCCAATTTAGCTAACTCAGAATTTATAAACCTTTGACTAGCCCAATGAACGAAAGAACAAATTTGAGTATTCTACTTTTTATAACAAAGAAGAACCATTTTGTACTACTCAAATAAACGAAGGAAAAAGCGAAAAAAGACCAATTTAACTAGCTCAGAATTTATATACGTTTTGTTTAGGTGTACTAGTTTTTGTACCAGCGTGAAATGCCATTTTAACCAGCTCAGTAGTATTCAAATAAACAAAAAACCGAAGAAGGATCATTTTAACCAGCTCAGAATTTCTGTACTTTTGTGCCATTCAAACAAATGAAAAAACTAAATTTGGATGGAGTATTATTTTTTGTGCCAAGCAGAAAAAGGAAAGAATTTGTACTGACCAGAAAAGGGTAAGAAGGATCATTTTATACCTTTTTGTGCTATTTAAATAAACGAAGGAATAAATTTGAGTGATCTATTCAATTTTGTACCAATCAGAAGAAAAGCAAAGAAGGGCCAGTTTAACTAGCTCAATATTTTTTTGTGCTACTCAAATAAACGAAAGAATAAATTTGAGTGACCTATTCAATTTTGTACCAATCAGAAGAAAAGCAAAGAAGGGCCATTTTAACCAGCTGAGTATTTTTGTGCTACACAAATCAACAAATGAATAAATTTGTACTAAGCAAAAAAAGCGAATTCAATTTTGTACCAACCACGAAGTTCCATTTTAACTAGCTCAATATTTTTTGTGCTACTCAAATAAACGAAAGAATAAATTTGAGTGACCTATTCACTTTTATAGCAAGCCCCTTTTAGTTTTATACCAACAATGAAGTTCCATTATAACAAGCTCGGTATTTTTATACCATTTTGTGTTACTCTATTTCATTTTTGTAACAATCAGAAGAAACCGCTCAGAATTTTATACCTTTGTGGTGTTACATTTTGTATATTTTCGTGTCATCCAGAGAACAATTTAAATTGACTCTCACTGACAATTCAGTTGCCAGAGTCCAATGTTTGTAATATTACAATACTACAAATTGATCCACTTATAAAATATTATAGTTAAGAGTTCATTTCTCTGTAACCCTTTGTAATTTTAACCCTAATATGTTCTTCTATTCGTACACAATCAAATGCATATGCTACTGTTCATTTACAGAATTAAATAATTGTTTATCTTTCTCTAAAAACATTTCTAGTATTTCTTTGATATAATAATCACATTCTGTAATGTATTCATATACCAGGTTAAATTATTTCTCCAAAGTATAAGTGTTCTTAATATTACAACCTTTGAAATGGTTCTTTAAATAAAGTTTATAGATTTTCTCTCTTATTTCACGTTTAATTAAGATCGTCCACACCTTTTGTAATAATTCGTAATTATACTGCAGCAAACAGTTGTGATCTTTTTTCATTTTCATTATGTTCAGAACATGCTTCACATAATAATACTGAATTTGATGTGTACTCATTAAACAATTGTATAACACATGTATCACTAATACTTTCACTAGTACACTCGCACTCATTAGCTTCCATTTCAAAACAGGTAATATTTGAAACACTGCCATCATCATTTTCGGGGAGTATTTCATCATTATATCTATTATAGCGTCTAAAATAATACACTTCTTCTATTTCCTGTGTTGGATATATGATTCTCACTTTATCACGTAGTTCAACTATCAAATCGGGGTCAGACGGGTGAATTAACAGTATAGGTTTTTCGTTTTCACGCTGAATACAAATTTATTCCTTCGTTTATTTGAATAACACAAAAATATATAGAAATTCTGAGCTTATTCCGTCGTTTGTGTGAGTAGCAGAATATGGTATTTCTTTGTTTTTCTCTGGTTGGTACAGAAAGTAGACCTTCTCAGTTTTTTAAATTGCAAACAAAATTTTTTCTACTTGGTATAAAATTGAATAGGTCACTCAGTTTTAATAGCACAAAAGGTACAAATTGACCTTCTTTGCTTAAGCCACTCAAAATTTATTCTTTCGTTTCTTTGAGTTAGTTAATATGGTACAAAAATATTGAGCTAGTTAAAATGGAACTTCTTCGCTTTTTTTCATGGTTGGTACAAAACTAAATGGGCCACCTAAATTTATTCCTTGGTTTATTTAGTTAGTACAAAATGTTAATTCTTTTCTTTTCCTGCTTGTTTTCAAAACTGAATAGGTCACAAAAATTTATTCCTTCGATTATTTGATTAGTACAAAATGGTATAAAATTCTAAGTTAGTTAAAATGGTCCTCCTTCGCTTTCTTCGTTTATTTAAATAGCACAAAAAGGTATAAATGGTATTTCTCGTTGATACCAAATTGAATAGGTCACTCAAATTTATTCCTTTCGTTTATTTGAGTAGCACAAAAAAATATTGAGCTAGTTAAACTGGCCCTTCTTTGCTTTTCTTCTGATTGGTACAAAATTGAATAGATCACTCAAATTTATTCCTTCGTTTATTTAAATAGCACAAAAAGGTATAAAATGATCCTTCTTCGCCTTTTCTGGTCAGTACAAATTCTTTCCTTTTTCTGCTTGGCACAAAAAATAATACTCCATCCAAATTTAGTTTTTTCATTTGTTTGAATGTCACAAAAGTACAGAAATTCTGAGCTAGTTAAAATGATCCTTCTTCGGTTTTTTGTTTATTTGAATACTACTGAGCTGGTTAAAATGGCATTTCACGCTGGTACAAAAACTAGTACACCTAAACAAAACGTATATAAATTCTGAGCTAGTTGAAGTGGTCCTTTTTCGCTTTTTCTTTCGTTTTTTTGAGTAGTACAAAATGGTTCTTCTTTGTTTGTTATAAAAAGCAGAATACTCAAATTTGTTCTTTCGTTCATTGGGCTAGTGAACGAAAATGATCCTTCTTCGGTTTTTTGTTTATTTGAATACTACTGAGCTGGTTAAAATGGCATTTCACGCTGGTACAAAAACTAGTACACCTAAACAAAACGTATATAAATTCTGAGTTAGCTAAATTGGACCTTCTTCGATTTTTCTGGTTAGTACAAAAAAAACAGGCCACTCAAATTTATCTAA
Organism: Thermobia domestica; assembly: GCF_964235325.1. NCBI lineage: Eukaryota > Metazoa > Arthropoda > Insecta > Zygentoma > Lepismatidae > Thermobia > Thermobia domestica. Next base: position 164,066 of record NW_027656069.1, read on the forward strand.
TCGTTTGTTTAAATAGTACAAAAGGTACGGAAATTCTCAGTTAGTTAAAATGGGTCTTCTTCGCTTTTTCTGATTAGTACAATTTTGTTCTTTCGTGAAAATACTCAGCTAGTTAAAATGATCCTTTGGTTTCTACAAAATTAAATAGCTCACTCATATTTATGCCTTCGTTTATTAGACTAGTTTAAAATGATATAAAATGATCCTTTTTGCTTATTCCTTTGTTTTTTGAAATAATACGAAATGGTATAAAATACTCAACTTCGGTTTTTCAAATTAAATAGCTCACTCAAATGCATTACTTCGTTTAATTGATTTTAGAGTTGACACAAATTATAATTCCTTTGTTTATTTGAATACTCCAAAATGGTGCAATTTCTTTTTTCTCTCGGAGGTACAAAACTAAATACTCCATTGTTTAATTGAGTAGTAAAATTCTGAGCCAGTTAAAATGTCATTTCTCATTGATACAAAATTGAATAGGTCACTTAAATTAATAATTTCGTATATTCAGCTAGTTCATTTTTTTCTCGTTGGTATAAAAGTAGAACATCGAAATTATTCTTTCGTTACAGAAATTATGAACTTGTTAAAATGATCCTTCTTCGGGTTTTTCTGATTGATACAAAAATAGAACATTTAAGTAGTTCAAAAGTTACATAATGGTCTATTTTGGTTTGTTTAAACAGTACATAATGAGCTAGTTAAAGTAGCTCTTCTTCTCTTTTCCAGTTGGTACAAAAGAAAATAATCCACCTAAATTTTATTCATTCTTCACTTCTTTTTTTCTGGTATTCCTTCGTTTATTGGAGTAATACAAAATGGTATAAAATGGCATTTCTCGTTGGTATAAAATTTATCCTTTCGTTTGTTTAAATAATACAAGATTATTTAAAATTTTCAGCTAGTTAAAATGAAATATCTTCGCTTTCTTTCTCGAAGTAAGCCAGTCATATTTATTCATTCTTCACTTTTCTCTGCTTGGTACAAAATTGAATAGGTCACACAGGTTTTGTTTAAAGTTATTAAGGCTTAAATATTTGACCATTGACCTCGATAGTCAGTACTTTTGGAACATGTAATAGTTGATGACGTATTACTAGATTTGGAAACAGCACCTCAATACGTTGCTCTGTTTAAGAGTTATTTGCGTTTAAATATTTGACCTTTGACCTGGAAGGTCATTATTTTGAAACTTGTAGTAGTTGATGACCAATTACTAAATTTGGAAACACCATCTCAATATGTGGCTCCGTTTTCGAGTTATTAGGTTTTAAGTATTTTGACCTTTGACCTCGATGGTCATTATTTTTGGAACTTGTAGTAGTTGATAACCAATTACTAAATATGGAAATAATATCTCAATATGTGGTTCCGTTTTGGAGTTATTAGGTTTTAAGTATTTTGACCTTTGACCTCGATGGTCATTATTTTTGGAACTTGCAGGGGTTGATGACCAGTTACTAAATGTGGAAACACCATCTCAATATGTTGCTTCGTTTACGAGTGATTTGGTTTTAAGTGTCATACAAAGGGCGTATCCCACATAAGCTATAAGACTCAGGTAGAAAGAAATATGATATTCGTAATCAGCATGTCCGAAAACCCTCATATACCGAGTTTCATCCAAATCGATTAAAATTGTCATAGAAAGGGCGTATCCCACATAAACTATAAGACCCAGGTAAAAATAGGTGTGATATTCGTAATCAGTAGAGACCGGATGTTTAGGCACTAAAAATCTAAAAAATAGGCAGGCACATAGGCAGTAAAAATTTAAAAAAATAGGCAGTAAAATAGGCACTAAAATGTGGATCGAAATAATGAAGATAAATACTCAATACCATTAAAAAATAGATTCAAGTCATAAATAATGCTCAAAGAATATAGAAACATACTTCTTTGTCAATATCTTCTTTTATTGCATATATAAAAACGAAGCTTGCTATGCATTTCATATATATTGGGTGAACCTGGAAGATGTACACATACTTCTGGAGGTGATTCGTGACATCAGAAGAATACAAAAAGTCCTCTTACATGTTGTGGAATTCCGCGTCGTATACGAGTGACAGGGGGGCCAACTGTGAATCGAAAATCGAATCCTGACAATTGGAGCGAGTCATAAAAGAGTGTACATACTCTGGGAGGTGATTCGTGACATTCAAAAGGACGTTTTGTCTTCTTTTCATGTCACGAATCACCTCCCAACGTATGTGCACATATATCTGTTCCGTTCCAATTGTCAGGATTCGATTTTCGATTCCAAGTTGGCACCCCTGTCAATCGTACAGGACGCGGAATTCCACAAGCAACAGGATTTTTTGTCTTCTTTTCATGTCACGAATCACCTCCCAACTGATGTGCACATCTATCTGTTCCAGTCCAATTGTCAATATTCGATTTTCAATTCCAAATTGGCATCATTATCAATCGCACACGCATTTAATTCGACAAACTACAAGAGAACTTTTTGTCTTCTTTTGATATCATTAATCACCTCGGAAGTATGTGCACATCTTTGAAGTTCACCCTGTGTATATATTGTAACCTACCACGTGCTTGTGTTTACAAACACCTAATATACGTACATATATGTGTATTATTTATGTATATAAATTATATATTTTCACAATGAAGGCTTATTTTGAAGAAAATGCATAGAATAGGCAATATTAGGCACTAAGGCAATTATTTAGGCAGTAAAGGTCGAAATAGGCAAAATAGGCAAAATAAAATTGGCTTTAATCGAAACTATAACCCCCTATATAAACTTTAAAACGTTATTTTTGATCATATCTTTAATATTAAAGAATAGGCATTTTGCCTAACATCCGGTCTCTAGTAATCAGCATGTCCGAAAACCCCTATATACCGAGTTTCATCCAAATCGGCTAAAATTGTCATAGAAAGGACGTATCACACATAAACTATAAGACCAAGGTAAAAAGAATTCTTTGCTATGTAATCTCCTATGTCCGTAGCCTCTGTGGGAAATAGGGGGTTAGAAAGGGAGCAAGTACATCCCCCATTATTTTCTAGTTTTTGCTGTGTTCGAATAGGGCTTGGATACGATGTTTATAAAAGAGAATGAGTCCACCCCTAAAATGGACTATGTTTAAATAGAGGTGGTCTTCGCTATGTTTCGTAGTCTCTGTGTGATTTCTGTTATGTTAAAATAAGGGTTGAAAAATAAGCCATAGTCTTTTATTAGCTCTGCTATGTTACATAGGTATTCATTGTCTGCTAAAATAGGGGTTGAAAAAGGGAATGAGTCTTATGTAATTTCTGCTATGTTAAAATAGGGGTTGGAAAAGTGCTCATAAAAGAGAATGAATACACCCCTAAACGAATACATTTCTGCTATGTTAAAATAAGGGTTGGAAACGAATTTGCTACGTTTATAGTCTTTTCTTAGGGGTGGAAAAAGTGGTCATCAAAGAGAATGAATACACCCCTTAAAATGACTATCTGTAGACCGTGTGTGTTCGATTGTAATCTTTGCTCATTGTCTGCTATTTCTGCTATGTTAAAATAGGGGTGGTGTACTCATAAAAGATTATCTGCTCTACTATGTCTTCGTAGTCTCCATGTATTCTCTGCTATGGTAAAATAAGGGGTGTAAAAGGGAATGAATATTATGTATTCTCTGCTATGTTAAAATAGGGGTTGAAAAATAAACCATGCTCTTTTACTTGTTCTGCTATGTGTTATCTGCTCTTAAATGTGTTCGTAATCTTATGTGTTATCTGCTATGTTAAAATAGGGGGTGGAAAAGTGATCATAAAAGAGAACAAGTACACCCCTTAAAAGGGAATGAATCATGTATTCTCTGCTCTGCTGTGATCATGTATTCTGTGCTCTTTTGTAGTGTCAGTGTAATTTCTGCTATGGTAAAATAAGGGATGGAAAAATATGATCATAAAAGGAAACGAGTTCACCCCTTAAAATGTACTCATAAAAGAGAACGAGTACACCCCCTAAAAAGTGCACATAAAAGGGAACAAATACACCCCTAAAATGGAGGTCGTAAAAGACCGTGGGTTCACGGTCTAAGGTGCTCAATTTCCCAGGGGCTCCTGAGTTGTTCTATGCTGTTGTAATATGGCCCAGATCGATCCATTTTCTAGGGAACGAGTACACCCCTAAAAATATGCTCATAAAAGAGAACGAATACACCCCTAAAAAGTGCTCATAAAAGGGAACAAATTCACCCCTAAAATGGAGGTCGTAAAAGACCGTGGGTTCAAGGTGTAAGGTACTCAATTTCCCAGGGGCTCCTGAGTTGGCCAATGCTGTTCAATACTGTTCAATGCTGTTCCAGATCGATCCATTTTCTACTACTCCGGACAACATCAATTAGATTATGGTCATTTACCACATATGTTTCGATTTCGGAGGTCTCGCTAATTTATAGGCCATTCAAGTTACATTAAATTAGATACATCATGCTTGATTCCGTTGCCTCATACATATGGGAATGAAGCGTATCACGCGTAGTTTAAATTATTTAGACGATAACAGTTTTTTAAGTTGAGTAAAAGGAGTTTCATGTCCTTTCTTTTTCTCTCTCTCATAGTATGTTGAGATTACAGACGTCAGTTGTTGTAATGCTATATAGTCTTGCGAGATTAATTTCCTCTTGTTACTAAAGAAATGTACAATACACCAAGATTCTTGTTGTCATATATGAATTTGCTGCGTTTACAAACTAATGGTGAGTGTACTTTGCTTAGGTTGTAAGCCGCAATGCGAAGGTTTATTTTTCTGTTCGTATGTAGGATATGATAAATACTTCCAGCAGTGATACAGAACATTCAGACGGACAATTTAGAACGTTAAGATACAAAAAGATCCCAATAAAAGTAAAAATCCCTCCACTAAAACGGAAATACAATAGATGTAAGAAAATGCAGGGACAACACAGTGAAGGCCAGGGAGCTCAAAATCCTATTGTTAACGTGTATAATTCTCATTATCCTGTTCCGAAAGTTAAATCACACAAAATCACGATACAGCAGTTCTTTGATTAATATGATGATTGTGTACGGTTAAATAATTGGACTGATGAAATAGCAAAACAAATGATAATTACCGCGTTTCCAAGGAAACTAAAAGAACAATTGCGAACTTTGTTAAAGAGAAAGAACATTACAGATGAAACAACCTAAGCGTATTGTAAAGCTGAGATAATTAAATGTTTCAAGAATGCTAGAGATAGTGTAGATTTTTTTCTCTACCGTACAGAATAGGATTCAGAAAAAAACATGAACCCATTCAGTCGTTTGTTTATGATATTTTATCCATGGTAGACAAACATGCTCCGACTTTGACAGAAGAGCAGACCATTTCAATCATTACAGCAGGGTTGAAACCGTACTATATTCAACGCCTAGGTTACGAGTCTTTTGACACTTTAGATGCGTTTATTCAGGCTCTCTATACGTTAGAAGCAAATGAATGTAAAATTAGAAATAGGAAAAAGCGAGAAATAGATGCACGTATTAAGAAAGCATATAAGAAGAAGTGTAGAAAAGGGAAATGTAGGTGTTCGTCATCTGATTCTGAATCAGAATCTACGGTTACTGACAGTTCTTCGTCCGAGGACGAGATTACGTCACATAGGCACAGGAAAAATAAAAAGAAAGCAATTAGAGAATTAGTAGAAAAACAACAACACAGAGCTGAACACTCGGAAACTCAGAACACCAACACACCTTCATCATCATCTCATAGTAGTGAGGTTACATCTTCTATTAACCAGTTACAGAAAGAAATAGAAAAATTGTCGCTGAGAATCGAAGGCGGTTCTTCAGATTCGCTAAAGTCAATCACTCGCTGTGCACAAAATAATTCGCAATCCCATCAGAATACTCAATACAACAATTTTAGAGGGAAAATAACAATTTTCTAGGCCGTGGTGGTCGCGGTAATTTTAGATCAGGACGCGCAAGTTATCATAACAACCAGTGTTGTTGTCACCATACTAATGTGTCTCATGTACAACAGGTACCTAGTTTTAATGAAATGCTGGGTGTACATCACATGCAAAGTAATGGTACGACATATTATGTTCCAGTACAAAACCCTTCCCAAATGAATCAAGTACAGGGAACTCATAATTTAAACTGACAACGTCTGTACATGCAGACGATGGATGTACAGATAACAAGAAAAAGGGCCCACCCGTAGAGATATTTAATACTAATGTACACCGTCAACATAAACAAAAGAATATTCAGGGAGAAGAGATACAGACTCTATTAAAAATTGAAGGGGACATGGTTAGATTTACAATACAACTGAGAAAGTAACCATTAAAAATAATTGCAGATACGGAAAGTACAATATCAATTTTGGATAAATCATTGCTATCTCCTAAAACTAAATTGTCACAGGAAATTAAGAAAGATGTTGGTGTTTCATGTGAACCTATAGAGCTGAAACACACAGCCATAATCAAATTTCTAATCAACGGTCGATCCTTTCATCACAGGTTCAGAATCAGAATTGTGGAAAATTTTGGCCCGAAAACTCTTTTAGAAAATGACTTCTTTATTTTTCATAACGCCCGTGTTGATTACCTTAATAAGATACTATCTTTGTTTAGATATGGAAAGCCTCCTCGTAACACACAACAACAGAGTAATACGGGTCATCAGGTTTCAGAGCCAATATTTTGTTTGTTGACAGAGGCATATGATCCAAAGTTTGTTATTCATAGGAGGACGTATCTTCCTCCAAGGACAAGAATAATTGTTCCACTTAAATGTATTAATTCGAAATCAGGTCAAGAGGTGATTTTAGAGCCAGACATGTCTATAATTGAGAAACTAGGAATTTTAGTGCCGCGAGCTATTGTAAATAAAAACGAACCTGTAGTTGAAATTATTAACCCTTTAGTCACAAAAGTCGTTCTTCATAAGAATTTCGTAATCGGAAAGGTGGAAGATGTTCAAATTGAAGAGTCAAATCAATGTTGCCAATCAATAGATGAAAATTATGTGGATGAGGAATTATTACGGGAAGGACAACAGTTATTTCAAATTTCAAAATTAAATATTGGTCAAGATTCCAGTCCTGAATATAGAGAAAAAGTAATAGACCTCTGCTACCGCTTTGCTGATGTGTTTACGTAGAATCCTGAAAAGCAAGACATTTTCAATGTAAAATTGAACTTAACACAGACATTCCGTTTTCACGCAAACAATTTCCAATTCCACATGCACTGAAATCGGAAGTTACGCAATTTATAAATACGTTATTGGAACAACGGGTGATACAAAGATCCAATTCGCCTTATAATTCTCCGGTTATGTTTCTTAGGAAACCGTCAGGAAAACTGCCCAAGATTATTGATCTGAGAGAACTGAACTCGCGAGTTTTACATCATAGTGTTAGTTTACCTCCTGTCAGTGAAATACTGTCAACTATGTCAGGACACTTGTACTACGGATACTTAGATATTTCTAATGCCTTTTTCACATTAGAATTAGAGCCTCAATCAAGGAAATTTACATCATTTAGCATTCCAAATCTTGGAAAATTCGAATACCTTCGTATGCCACAAGGATACGTAAATTCTCCTTTTTATTTTAATACGTTCCTCTCAGTTGTACTAGCTAATTTACAGCCCGACAATATAGCCTTATATGTGGATGATCTATTTCTATTTTCAAATTCTGAAGAGAAATTTGTAGAAGTTCTAGAACAACTGTTGCATAGACTGAGAATCTATGGTTTAAGAGTGTCGGTAGAGAAATCACAGTTTCTCATGAAATCAATCATAGCGTTGGGACACAAAATTTCAAAATTTGGGTTTCAAGTTTCAGACAAAATTTTGAAAACTATTGAAACTTATCCTCCATCTAAAAATACAAAACAATTACGATCCTACTTAGGGATTTGTAATTATATTCGAAAATTTTTGCCCAATTATGCAGAAATCACGGAACCGCTTCAAAAGCTCGTTCGTAAACGAGAAAGGTTTGAATGGACCCCTCAACATCAAGAAATTTTTGAACTTTTGAAACAGAAATTGCTAACAGCCCCAGCTCTCGCACCGTACGATCAAAACAAACCCTTGTGCTTGTATACTGACGGGTCAAGGACAGCAATTTCTTCAATTTTGCTGCAGACAGATGATGAAAATTCAGGTGAATGATATGTTATCTCATACTACTCTCGTTTGTTAACAGAATCAGAGAAAACATTGAGTGTTTTAGAAATTGAACTTCTAGCAATTATAGCTTCATTTCGAGCATTTCGTTACTTCCTGCTTATAAGACATTTTTATCTGAAGACAGATTCAAGAGCTCTAACATTTCTGAAGACTAGTAAGAATTTGCCACCAAAACTTTTGAAATTGTATTTTTATATATCAGACTATCAATTCACGCCAATACATGTAAAAAGTGAGCTCAATATAGCTGACGGACTTATCCGTTACACACTACTTCCCGTACAGCCGGAAAATCTTTCAGTAAAAAATATCGATCAAGACAAATGTTTAGCTAATTTCACAGAGCCACAGGATATAGGCCACTATCAAAGAGAGGACACATTCTTTGGAGATATTTATAAATATTTAGAAACGGGAGAAGTTTCATCTAACACCAATGCAGTACGAATGTCGAAATGCTATGAATTAGTAGATGGAAAACTTTACCGAATACATAAGTTGGCAAACGCAGCCAAACGTTTACTATGTATTCCCTTTAAGTTACAAAACAAAGTGTTTGATATGATTCATAAGTCACCATTAACCTCTGCTCATCAAGGTCAAACGAGAACATATAACTATGCACTGCATAGAATTTATTTTCCACACATGAAAACGTTCATTAGAAACAGGTTAGAAGTTGCCCATTCTGTTTATTAAATAAGAGAGTCACTAAACCTCCAAAAATGTTACCACAGACATATGCTCAATCACAGCCTTTTTCTACTATCCAAATCGATCAGGTAGGCCCTTTCCCAATGTCTGAAAAGCATAACAAATACATTCTCATCACATGTGATCTTTGTACTAGGTATATTGTAACAGATGCTTTAATAGACTTAACAGCAGAATCAATTGCTGACTCGTTATATCGGAAAGTATTTCTCAAGTATGGTCTGCCAGAGAAATTTTTTTTTTGGACAGACTTCCCAGACACCGTAGTAAAATAATGGCCGAACTTTCAGAAAGGTTGGGAACCACATTGAATTTCATAGCTGTCAATCAGTACGAATCTTTAGGTTTGGTGGAGAAAACAGCAGACACTATTCAGCAAGTGTTACGACACTATGTGTCGTCTAAAGGACACATATGGGACTTATTTTTTCCAGCACTCACCTTTTCGTTAAATAATGTTACAAACGTAACAACATAATTTAGCAATTTCTTTTTACTACATGCTTATCAGCCAAGGTCATTGTTGGAAAATGAATTTCAGACTGCAGTGCAAAACATCGAAAATGCAGATCGCATTGAAGTTTTGAAAACGATAAGAGAAGAGGCTTATCAAAATATGATCAAGAATTATCAAAAGCAACTTGAGAAGTTTCTTCAAGAAAACAAACAAACAGAATTCCAGATTGGGGACGTTGTCTTAGTGAAGGACCATCAGAAAAAGAAAGGGATCCCAGAAGTGTTCTGTCACAAATATAACAAGAAAGCTACAGTTGTAGGTTTCACTAACAGTGCGAACAAAATCGTCATAGAATATCAATATAAGAAGAGTAACGCCAAACGTGATGAAGTGGACATCAGATCTTTAAAGAAGATTTCATCAGTAAGAGAAGAAGACGCTGTGACATAAACATTCATTAGCCTGGAAAGTGGGCAATTTGCTCCACAACACATGGGAAGAAGAAAATTCTCCAAGATTTACATTTATGGAAACAATTCAACATCTACAACTAAGAAACATGATGAATGATGTGATCAGCACCAAAGGACAAGCGAAGACGCTAGATGACACCCATAGACGCCGGTGGACACAGAGACGCCCAAAGAAGAAACAAGTTTCTACTACCAACTTAAGATGTTCCCACGCTGAAACTTTGAGAGTCAACCAGATCTTCAATCAACGAAAGATGATGACCAATAGAAGCGAAACCAAGAACCACTGGACGAATATCGAGATGGTACATGTGAAAAGAAGAGGATCATATGTTAGTCTAGAATAGGGATATTAGGTCACTCTGGTGAAAGCCTTTCGTATTGATTTCTTTTGTTCACTCAGCAAGTGCGAATAGACTGCGCGATAACAGTCTCTTTTCTTTGGACACCGTGAGTATAAGTGCCTTACGGTTTTCTTTTTCGAACACAAAGGAATCAATACACTTATTTTTCTTTCCTGGGACTATTCTATTTCTTTGATAAGCTAGTTAGTCCGAAAACTTTCTTATTTCGCGATATAGGAAATTAGAGAATTTACTATTTATAGACATTCAACAAACTTAGAGTGATTGCATTAAAAAAATCTTAAAAGAATGTTTTGAATATTTATTCATATTATTTTTAATTAGTCGTTATTATATATATTAAAGTATACTACGAACATACATTGTTTTAGCCTAAATTTTTTTTTCTCCTTTTGTTGCAGGTCCACAAATATTAATTTTCTAATTTTAATAACCATCGTGACAGTACAACATACACTAGCAAAAGACCCCTTGACACAGAAATCGCAATTCACCATTGGAAATCTGGGCATAGCATTAGCACAGCGGGGAGTTAGCATTCATGTCTCCCAATATAACTATCAACCGTTGCGCATTCACTTTGATTTCAGTTCGACACGGTCAAAAAGAATTCATACACGCGATTCCACCAATATTTAGAATCAACTAAAGAAACAGATACCGAATTTAGACAAAAGATATTAAATTTAATCCCTTGTCATTTTATTATTTCGGAAAATAATTCTGTTACTTGCCAGTGTAAAAGAAACAAACGATTTTTATTTGCTTCATTACTAGGACTAGGAAGCTTAGCCCTTTCTTCCTATAACGCTTATCAATTACATCGTCTAAATCACTTAGTAGATAACCTTGAACGTCATGAAAAAAATCATGGAATTCGAACTTCAACAAATGAAAACCAATTTTAATAAAGCTCTTCCAATTCAGCATGACGTCATTCTCGCCATTCAAGGATCTTTTGAATCTTTGAAACTGGCAGTGACCACAGAATATTGTAATTTTCTTACCCACGAAACAAGCCTAATGGCTTTTATGACTACATACCAGCTTCATGAGGGAATTCTTCACACTTTTGCAGATGTTTATCAAAATATTCTTTCTTTTAGCATACTAGATACGGACCATGCAAAGCAAATAATTGAACAACATAGTCTATTGAAACATACTATTTTCAAACAGGACCTAGCTTTATTGTATTCGACTACTCATACGACACTTCTAGAATATAATATGGATTTGCAAGTTCTAACAGTACTTTTAAAAATACCCCTTATTTTACCTACGGATGTACGCCCCTTATTCCAGATTTCAAATCTAGGGTATATACATCAGGACAAACATATTAAATTAGAACTACCAGAAATGGAATATTTGAATGAAAAACAACTTTATCCTCTTTCTCATAAAAAATGCATTTGGAAAAGCTATCTCTTCTTATGTGATACACCTCAAATATCAACTACACCAGTTTCTAGATGTATAACTGATCTGGTGTATAGAAACACGACGCAATCATGTACCGTAAAAGCATCTCAAACAAACTCCAAATTTATTTATCTATACACCCCAGTAGGTATTTTGTTTTCAGCATTAACAACTGTTCATGTTGTCTCTAGAAATGTCCAAACACCAGTTTATTCAAATTATTCAGACGATCAACACAGAGCTTATTTCTTATCTTACAATGCGTTCGATTCAGTGATAGCAAATCAAATAATCTTAGATAGTAGACATACCGTAGAAGTTACATATTATCACATAGAGTTACCTATAAATCTTTCATTTTCACAATGGGATGTAGGAAACCAATTTTACTTGGGTAAATTACAGAACCTTTCTTCTCAACTATTGAATTTGACAGTGAACCCTACTATGCCAATATGGGCTCACTTTGATACTCATATTACTTATAGCATTGCGATTATTTTTATACTAGTAGGATTTGTATTACTAATTCTTATTGTAGCTCTAGTTATTAAAATGTACAAGCTGAATAAGATAGTAACTGAACTAAATAATCATATTCACAGGCCTGAAAATGATTAAAGAAATAAACAATGAAATCAAATATTAGGTTATTGAAACGTGAGTAGGCTATGAATATAAATTTTGCGAAACAAATTTTCAAGTAGAGTCTATTTCACAGCAAGATTAACTAGGCAATAGGTATGCAAAGCATCCTTCAAAGAAACTAGTTAATTTAAAACAAAAGAAAGAAAGAAATATATGGTTATTATTAAAATTATGCTAAGCATATTTCAAAGAAGAATAACCGAATAACAACTTCATTTTCTGAATCTTTTTTTTTTCTCTTTTGCCTTTCTAGGTACGCTCCACAATGCAATCATATACTTTCGTCATCCCTATAATTACTATTTTAATAATCATTTTAATAATTTTGTCATTTATAATATACAAATTATTCAAAATTAAATTAACCCCAAATAACGTATCAAATTCGCATATTCGATCTGTCAAATATGTTTCTTCAAAAACAGATTCACACACAACCCCAGATTGTTCTTCGATACATCTCTATGATGATACATTAAATGAATATCCAACAATTAAGCCTTCTACGGCTACTATAGTTCTTAATGTTAATGTTATGTCAATGATTTCTTCTAACTTCATGTTATTCAAACATTAAAAAAGGACTCATTTCACTACTTCTAAGTAATGGTGCAGACTTAGCAGTTGTGCTTGTCCTAATATCTGTAAATAAATGTATTTACCACACGCATAAACAAAAACACTCAATGATCACGCCTACACAACAACATATCAAAATCATCAACAAAAGAACAACAGCAGCAGTAGCAGTTTCCCATAGATGCTTTATCTCCACTGTCAGATATCAACAATGGACCACGTGGACTGAGCCGAACAACAGGATCCTGAGAAATCTATGCTTTCAGAGGATTAAATACTACTACCAGTTATCGAAGTGAGGACTTCAGTGATAATGACAATTAAATACATATGATAGAATACATACTCCAAATAACATGTATTCCGGTATAGCAAGGAACAGATGACGAAAAACACAAACTCACACATAACTAGTGAAATAAACTGAGTGTTTTGTTTCATTCAGAGTGCGAAGTGTTTTGGGACAATGTTTTTTTTTCTTTCTTACAGACAGGATGCAGTGACAGTAACCTACATTTATTGTAATATTACCTTGTCAGCAGAATACTCATGTGATACAAACAACATATATACATATTATTGGTGACGGACAATGTTGGTGGTGGAACTTATATACATACATACGAGTCAAAAGAAAAACTTCACATATACAGAGTGTTCGAAGATTAATGGACGAATTTAATTATTATTTTCTTTTCATGTTTATACAGGTGGACAGTAATCCATTTTTTGTTCTTTTGGCACATAGAATGGTGCTCAAAATTTCGAGGCAGGGGTAATGTAAAGTACCCAAAATCTTTACATGTATTTTTTAATTTATTTTTGTTTACTATAAAACAAGGAAGTGATATTCAAACTGCTTAGAAAAAAATAAAAACAGATAACGTCGGCATCACACCACAATTATAGGAAATTTTCCTATACGGAAATAAGTAAGTAAGAGATTGCAGAAAGAGACCTGAGCTAAGCTCTTCGCCACAACCAGGAAGCACCTGAATCCTGGAAATTGTTTGTGCTGGTTGAGGACGGAGTGTAGACTCGGGGAGTTGTGATTAAGATTGGATAGTGAAAGGACATCGTTTGGAGTTGAACTGAGCTTAACTACCTGTGAGTACTGTATCTATTTGCGATGTTAGATAACCATAATGGTTAAGTTTCTGTGCCATTACGGTGTAGTAGATTTCTATAGTTAAGACCATTTCGAATCCTAATAGCTTGTGGTGTGATGTCGAAAATATCCAAAAGTAATTGATTATTTCATTTCTTATTCTAAGATGATTAGTTAAATTCATCCTTGAGTTGTCTAAATACACGGTTTTACAAATTTCAGATGAGCTACGCTCTAACCCCCAAGTATAAAAAGTTTCTAAGATACTAAATCATTCCAGTTAGAAATTTGTAGCACACGTTAGTATAGATACACATGTATCATATAAACATTGAGGAAACTTTCAATGCGAACTAAAACTTTCCTCAGAGATTCCTTCTTAAAACATTAATAGCGTTTTCATATTACACCGAAGTATCAAATCAAAAATGTTTTTTCCAGCACAAATAACTCGACGTTTTCAACAATAAACGCAGTACTCTATTTTTTGTCACTTTTCCTCTCAGAAAAATTTCTTTATATTAGTATCTTCTCTTGTGAAAACGTTACGACAATCTTTAGGCATACGTTCAGTGGTTATTTTACACAAAGCGTAATTTAAATTCCTTCTATACGGCTGCCTATGATTCCGTAAAGTAAAGGAAAAAATTAAAACTAACAAGCAACATACAGAATAAGGTACGATTACATCCGACTCAAACTTCTCCCAGAGGACACATAATAGAAAAGAAGAAAAAATGCCAAATTGGAGCAGCCCAGTAGTAATGGGGCGACTTGAGGACACTTTTTGGCCCCTGGGTCCCTGCCTCAGGACCCATGGTCCCTGGCCGGGGTCAATGACCTAGGGGTACATAGGACCACCCCCTCTAAATTTTGGCAGGGGTACCATGGCCCACCCCCTAAATTTTGGCAGGGGTACATAGGACCACCCCCCTTAAATTTTGGAAATTGCCAAATCTAAAAATTTGGTATGGTAGCCTAGGACCATAGTATGTACCTCTATCAGTATTGGGTGTCTATGTCGTTCCCTTTCATGGGTAAAAAATTGCCAAAAAGTCAAATTTCGGGGGTTTTTGACCTAATTTATCCCCTTGGATGAGGTGTTATTACCCTATATGGTTATATGGGCGTATACAGGGGTCCATTCCCTTTCATAAGACATGGGTATATTAATGCACCCCTTGAAAAATTTGGGAGGGGTACCTTGGCCCACCCCTTAAATTTTGGAAATTGTCCAATTTAAACATTTGGTATTATAGTACTGGACCCTAACATCTATTATGATAAATTTGGGTGGTCCACCTCGTTCCCTTTTAGGGGTACAAAATTGTCAAAATATAAACGTGAGCAATACGTTGTACCACGTGTTTGTTTTGGCTCAATTTATCCCCTTGGATGAGGTCCTATTACCTTATATGATTATATGGTTATGTATATTGGTCCATTCCCTATTATAAGACATGGGTATATTCATGCACCCTTTAAAAAAATTGGGAGGGGTACCTTGGCCCACCTCTTTATTTTGGAAATTGCCCAATTTAAACGTTTGGTATAATAGTATAAGACCCTAATATATATATATATTACTATAAATTTGGGTGGTCCATCTCGTTCCCTTTCATGGGTACGAAATTGCCAAATTTTAGTACAACCACGTTTTTCGTTTTTCACCTAATTTATTCACTTGGATGAGGTCCTATTACCTAATATGATTATATGGTCATGTATAGGGGTCCATTTTCTATCATAAGACATAGGTACATTGATGCACCCCGGGAGGGGTACCATAGCCAATCCCTTAAATTTTGGAAATTTTTCAATTTAAGCATTCGCTATCATAGTACATGACCTCAATATGTATCATGAGAAATTTGGGTGGTCCACCTTGTTCCCTTTCATGAGTAAAAAAATGCCAAAATATAAACATAAGCAATATGTTGTATCACGTGTTTGGTTTTTGGCCCAATTTATCCCGTTTGATGCAGTCTTATTACCGTAAATGGTCATATGGTCATGTATATAGGTTCATTTCCTATCATAAGACATGAGTACATTGATGCACCCTTTAAAAATTTGGGAGGGGTATCTTGACTCATCCACTCAGTTTTAGAAATTGTTTAATATAAGCATTTGGTATCTTCGTACAGGTCTTCAATATGTACCACTATAAATTTGGATGGTCCACATCGTTCCCTTTCATGGGTAAAGAACTACCAAAAATCAAATTTCGGAGGTTATTGACCCTTTGATAAGTATTTAGCACGTTATATGGTTTATTACCTTTATATGTTTATGTTCTCTTTCAAAAACTTTGGGAATTATAAAATAACAATTTGGTAAACGTTTTCTAGGACCCATTGTAGATGTTGGTGTTCCTCTTATGGCCAAATATTCAAAATTTAAAGGTTATTGACCGGCTTTATTATTGAATAACTACAGGATTTATTACTTTTTCATAAGACACAGGTGTATTTGTGTACCAATCTTAAATTTCGGGAGGGGTACATTTCTTATTGTCGTATCAATAATTGGTAATTGTTCTTAAAATTGGATAGTATCTCATTCATTGGGTAAATCATTATGATCACGTGATCAGTTATTGACCTATGATGGGATTAGGAGTCCAGGACATTGGTACATTTAAACTTTGTAGGATAATTTGAGAATGCGTCATTGGTATTGATTATTACAGCCAAATATAAACGTAAGCAATACGATGTACCACGTGATTGACCTTGATGAGGTAGTGTACAGGGATACATAGCTAACCTTATTGAATCTTATGACTCATAGTCTTAAGGGAATACATGCTACAACACTGGCAAAGTTATTGTTGATGCAATTTGATTGGTTGATCACTATCTTTCGTGCAATCTGATTGGCTGATCACTATCTTTCGTGCAATCTGATTGGTTGATGAGTTTGAATCTTTGCTGCATTCAGTTTTGTTTTAACATTTAAAAAGTTTGAAACTTTGGTTTGACATTTTTTCGTTTGATATTTTTAGTTTAAAAATTTTTGTTTCGAAATTTTTTGTTTGAAAATTTTGTTTCAAAATTTTGTTTGAAACTTTTCGTTTGAAATTTTTGTTTGAAATTTTTGTTTCAAAATTTTTTGTTTGTAAATTTTTTTCAATATTTTTTGTTTAAAATTTTTTCGTTTAAAATTTTTCGTTTCCAAATTTTTTGTTTGAAATTTTTTGTTTCCAAATTTTGTTTGAAATTTTTTTCGCTTCAAAATTTTGTTTGAATTTTTTTTGGTTTGAAATTTTTTGTTTGAATTTTTTTTTCGTTTCAAAATTTTGTTTCAAAGATTTTTGTTTGAAATTTTTGTTTCAAAGTTTGAGTTGACATTTTTAAAAGTTTGTGCACCTATTAGTAAAGAACCGGAACTGTTTAGAACAAAAACCTTTGACAACATTGTGGTGCAATAGTACACGTCAGAACCTGGGGTTGTACTTGAAATGAAAAAACACAATTCATTGAAATGGATCATTTTATTACACTCCACATACATCCATACCAGATAGTGGTTCTGGATATTGTCGATACAATGTATTTTGAACTTCTTGCACTAGTTTGTCTTTAGCATATAATTTTAATTCCAGTTGAAGTCTTTTAAGGTCTAATGCAATATCAATTGGTGGAAACTCAATGTCCATTTGATCACAAATAAACTGTTTATCAATACAGGTATGCACTAGCCGGAACTGTTTAGAACAAAAACATCTGGCAACGTTGTTTATCATGGTGCAATAGTACACGTCAGAACATAATAATGCAACGTCATCAGTTTTGCATCATATATAAGTATCGTTCGAGTTAGTATTCATGATAACGTCATCATGGCTACTTGTCTGCAGTTTCTAAACACACGTGATGTGATGAAATCATTTACCAAGGTTACTGATTTACAACAGAATGTACCTTATAGAATCTTAGCTAGCCAAATGATCCCTACAATGTTTGGATTAAGAATCGTAGTGAAGCTTGAAAATGATAAGAATATAATTTTACCAGCAAGATATTTACCCATGGAACCATCAAAACAAGAAGAACTGCTGCGTTTCTTAAATACTGGATCTGTATCTTTATGTTACAAAGGATTCTTGGGTCGAAGTCATCAACTTGAATTTAGTACACAGCCAGATTCGTCAGCAAAATCATGAATTCAAACGTCAGCACATTTCTTTCCAATGACGTCAGCTGTAGTTGTATGAATGTGGTTGGTCGGCATGACGTCAGCAACTGTGATGAAATCATGAATTCAAACGTCAGCACATTCCTTACCAATGACGTCAGCAATAATTATAAACCAGCAAATACAGTGTCATCCCACGAAATCATTTGAGCAAGTGCTTTTCAGGAGGAAAGATGTGTACTTCTAACGATAAAGAGTTAATCTTCGCAAGCTATTATCCAATAAATATATTTCAAACAAAACATGTGATGATTGGTATCAGTGCTAGAACATTTGAACCTGTGATTCGATTGGGCAAAGCAGAACAATTTGGTGTACAACTGACCTGTGAAGAATGGCAAATATTATGTTCACGAATCGACCAAATGAACGATTATTTTCATGATGAGCTAAATGTGACCATAGTCAAATCATTAGGCTCAAATCATGAAGTGGTGCTGCGTACAGTCCTCGAAGAGAAGATGGTGCTGTTACGTAAAAAGAGTACATTTCATGTCCCTCGCAATATGGTGTATCTAACGCAAACAGAATGGAACAAATTCATCAGCGTATTTCAGTGTGTGAAACATGCAGTGGAAGTGTGTAACAAAACAAGTATATTCCTGAAAAAGTACTATTTTGAAAAATGTGTTATGCATATTGTACAACATGTATCTAGATATTGTGATGGTTGTCAACATCGTTCGTAGGTGCATACCTGTATTGATAAACAGTTTATTTGTGATCAAATGGACATTGAGTTTCCACCAATTGATATTGCATTAGACCTTAAAAGACTTCAACTGGAATTAAAATTATATGCTAAAGACAAACTAGTGCAAGAAGTTCAAAATACATTGTATCGACAATATCCAGAACCACTATCTGGTATGGATGTATGTGGAGTGTAATAAAATGGTCCATTTCAATGAATTGTGTTTTTTCATTTCAAGTACAACCCCAGGTTCTGACGTGTACTATTGCACCACAATGTTGTCAAAGGTTTTTGTTCTAAACAGTTCCGGTTCTTTACTAATAGGTGCACAAACTTTTAAAAATGTCAACTCAAACTTTGAAACAAAAATTTCAAACAAAAATCTTTGAAACAAAATTTTGAAACGAAAAAAAATTCAAACAAAAAATTTCAAACCAAAAAAAATTCAAACAAAATTTTGAAGCGAAAAAAATTTCAAACAAAATTTGGAAACAAAAAATTTCAAACAAAAAATTTGGAAACGAAAAATTTTAAACGAAAAAATTTTAAACAAAAAATATTGAAAAAAATTTACAAACAAAAAATTTTGAAACAAAAATTTCAAACAAAAATTTCAAACGAAAAGTTTCAAACAAAATTTTGAAACAAAATTTTCAAACAAAAAATTTCGAAACAAAAATTTTTAAACTAAAAATATCAAACGAAAAAATGTCAAACCAAAGTTTCAAACTTTTTAAATGTTAAAACAAAACTGAATGCAGCAAAGATTGAAACTCATCAACCAATCAGATTGCACGAAAGATAGTGATCAGCCAATCAGATTGCACGAAAGATAGTGATCAACCAATCAAATTGCATCAACAATAACTTTGCCAGTGTTGTAGCATGTATTCCCTTAAGACTATGAGTCATAAGATTCAATAAGGTTAGCTATGTATCCCTGTACACTACCTCATCAAGGTCAATCACGTGGTACATCGTATTGCTTACGTTTATATTTGGCTGTAATAATCAATACCAATGACGCATTCTCAAATTATCCTACAAAGTTTAAATGTACCAATGTCCTGGACTCCTAATCCCATCATAGGTCAATAACTGATCACGTGATCATAATGATTTACCCAATGAATGAGATACTATCCAATTTTAAGAACAATTACCAATTATTGATA